>NW_023458564.1:37585134-37635443 GCF_013731165.1 Rhagoletis pomonella | reverse complement strand
GTTGCCGGACTAAAAAATTAGTTGAAAACTCTTTAAATAAATTGCCAAGGTTCCTTGAATATTGAAAACATTATAAAATGAAGTTATTAACACGAATTGGTTTCAGTATCAAAAAAGGTCCGAAAGCCTGGGTGTCCTGCACTGACGATCTATTTACCAAGTTAATCTACATACAAACATATTCCTACTATACAATAAGTATTCGCATACAAATGAATAGTGAAGATGGTACTGTGTGGATCTTGCTTTACAAATTAGTTTTGCCTCTTGGCAAAATAATTATTCTATTTAGTTGCATTTGATGCAATAGAAATATATTTAAACAAAAAAAATATACACTCACAAAGGCACACTTAACTAAGCCAACCTTCGCCTTCACCTTCTCCGCCATTCTCAAGCCTCCATGCTACATTTTTAGCCGCTTTTATTTTCACTGTGACCGCATACAAGGATTTGTTTGTGTAAGTATTTGAGGCATATGGATCCATATATGTATGTTTGTACAAAAACCAACCGCAAGTAAGTGAGGCTGTGTGCATGCATGTTTTATTTTTTATTTCATATGTTTTCTACTGTCTGTATTCACTATGCCATACACACACACACAGCTACACGCAAAACGTCAACCGGCTTTCGCGTCAGTATGCTTCCATGCGGAAGTCTTCCCACTTCCAAGTGTGCATGCATAAATGAATAAGTTTAACAGCGTTTACTTCTTCGCTTGCTTGCTGGCTTGTTTGTTGGTTTGTTTGTTGATAATGTGCCACTTTTACATGCGAGCACTTTACTTTCATTCATTCGTATACCCTTCTCAAATCCTGCGCCGGTAACCCAAGCGGAGGCTCCTTTTGCCTCTGCCATTCATGCCAATTGCCGCCATTTTAATATGCGCGCTGCTCCATTTTTCAGCCGTCAGTTGATTTCCTTTGCGCTGCTTTATTCTTTGGCCCAGCCGGTTGTATGGCATTTCCTTGGCTTGTCTCAACTTACAACAAACAAAACATTTGCTGGTGCCTGCCTCTTTGATACTCGCCCACGCATTTGCTTTTGCTTGTTGTCTGAATATCTGTTGGTGTGTTGGTGTTGCATGCAGCACATATTGTGCATACGGTGACATTCCCTTTTAAGTCTATTGACACAATGTTAAATGGCTATAAATTTGTTGTTGTCGTACTCATGTTTCCTTTAGCACATTGCTTTTGCATTTTATGGGGCATTGTTTTTATTTTTATTTGTGTTTTTTTCAACTTATATACTTGATTTGTGCCAAGCGTCGGCGTGGGAAAATATTCAGCGTTACAATGGAGAGAGAAAGGCATGCAGAGTATATACACATGTACGTACTATATTATACTGAAGCTATTGAAAATAGGGAAATTTCTTAAAAATTTAAAGAGACCGAACTTCCGCTAAAGTCAATCTTGGAAAATCAATGCATACATTTATGGGTCACCAACTTAGGGCAGTGCCGTCATGTATACAGTAAGGCGGATCAATTTGTACTAGAGACTTTTTCGACTATGCGCGTAAAGCACAGAAGGGTGTTTTCTGAAAACTTCCACCAGAGGGCGCAACACTGAAAATTTTAACATTTTCTTCGAAACCTTATTTCACAATTTGGCATATTGCAAATTGATTTTAGACCTATGGTTTCTTCAGAAAATTTGCTTAGAATTGCACATAGAATCCTACTAAGCTATACGCGCATTGTAAAAAAAATTTACCCGCCCTTATATACAGTCATGTGAAAAATAATAAGGACACGACATTTTAGCCAGTTCTGACTATTTTTGTTTTGTTTGTTTAAAGTCCGTTATTATTTTTTTATGCAAATGCAGCTCATTCTCTAACAAAAACCTGAGCCTAAATTTTAAACTTTGCAGAATAATTAGAAAAATACAAAAAAAACTTGAAAAAACTCTACGTATGCCATTTTATAGCTCATTAAATTCTAGCTTAATAAAATGGAAGTTTCAAGTGGCTAAGAATTAGCTTACATTTTTTTTTGCTGATGGTTTCATGCATTTCTTCCGCACAATGTATGTTCGACAATTTTTTTATGGAAGAAAATAATAACCACGCGCCAAATATAGTAGTTTTTCGCTCTAACATAAGAGTTTTTTATAAAAAAAATTGGAAACTTGAAAGGCATTATTTTTTCAAACAACTTTTTAAAAAGAAAAAAATCCGCAGAATTGAAAAAGGTAAACGTGGTAAATCTACAATCATTGCTTTCACTAGAAAAACGAAGCTAAGTTTGCCAGATATACATAAAAATATAGCGGAACTGTGATTCCTTTAAAGGAAGAGATCAAATATTTAGGCATAAGCATGGATAGAAAACTTACTTGGGAGTGACATATTACAAAGTAATAAACTCGTAGGTAAAACATGGGACCAAAATCTCAAACATACAAGCCAAACTCTTCGGCTACCTTGTGAATGTAGAGGATATTATTTTAGAAAATAGAAATGCAATCTGGCTACTTTCTGGGTACTTGACTGGTCACAGCCGACTGCGATTCTACTTAAAATGAATAGTTGCGATTAGGAAGTTGGAATGCCGACTCTGCCATGAAAACGATGAAACCTCAACTTCTCGGTTAATATCCGATATTTTAGCTGCTACAGGATACTAGTCCGAGTCGAGCTTTGGTATACGTCCAAAATACTGGCAGCCTGCTGGCATCTGGTGCTGCAGAATACCATGCTTGCATCCCGTTATCGAACGTTTTGTCGTGAACGCTGAATTTTCTGACGGTGGGACGAAAAATCGCATCTCTGCCCATCCTGGCATTTAAATCGTTTAGTACGATTTTAATGTCGTGACGGTGACAAGTGCGCTCCAATTATTGATAGAAGTATTCTATGGCCACCTCTACCTTCTCATTCATCGGGACGGGGAAGCAAATGCACAAGATTTTGAAGATTTTCTCTTTTATGCAGATCGCTGCGCGATGCTCGTCCAACTCCGAATTTGCGCTCTTTTATATAGCAGCTGTAGTTGACGTCGCAAGACTCCGAGTAAATCTTGCCCCGTCCATCGTATTTCTTAGTTGGCGGTGATAGACGGCCTATTTTTCCGGTGACAACCGGCCTGGGGTATCTTCTCTGTTAGGGATCCGAATATTCCAAGTGCCTGCCCACAAATAATAGTTCTATCAACGTTAGCCTTGATCGTCATAACAAGAAGGGGCCTCCATGCGTGACTTTTTTATCTTTTTCATTGGAATTACTTTCAGCACCTCTAACAGCAGCTACTCAAATTAGTTATGGAAAATTTAATTAAAATGGGCAGAAAAACTCGACCAACGACCAGTTCCTTGAGTTCATTGAATTGTATATATAAGAAAAATTATGACTATTATGACTAAAATAACATAAAATTCTCTGCTTCTTGCGTTTCTCTATTTTATAAGAAATTTTCTACTTTATTCCAATATTTATTTTCTACATACGTATGCTTAAAGGACTCGTACATTTTGTAATGTTTAATAGCACCACAACCCACAACAAAATGTTTAGGCTTTAAAATGCACATCGAGCAACGTGAAGCTAATGCCACATATAGCAAACGCAATGCTCTTGGAGCTTAAGAGATATTCATAAGTGTCTACAAATATGTTTTAAATAACTTTTTCTCCCCCGCTCATATGCGCTTGATTGGAAAAGTTTAGGGTAAAGCAACAGTTGAATAAATTTTGTAAGTACTTTGCGGTGAATGACCACATGAAAGTGTGGTCGCAAACAGCCAATAATTTCTGCGTTAAAATTTTGCTCCAGAAAAGTCCGGCAATATTCAATCAAATCGTGAAATGAAGTTTTTTAAATAAAGCGCAGGCCAACATTGAATGCCAAATTTCGCCGCTGGTAGTAGAAGTATTTTTTCCTTTTGCGCACACCAGTAGGGGAAGTTATCTATCAGACTAAGTACAACATACATATGTATGTTTGAATGTATTTATGTACTATATGCCGCGAGTTATTGCTTGCGAGTTGAATGCATCACTTTATGTATACGCTTGTTTGCATGCAACTTTCGTATGCATACTTATAAGTAAAATTGTTGCAACATCTGCAGCTGCTACTTGCGCTGCAGCATACAAACTATTCCACTTGCCTTTTATGCGCAGACTGTGTTGCCATCAAGTGTCCGACAGCTGAGCTATTTGCAGATACTGCGCAAATTTGCATAGCTGGGTTGGCTGTCGGCAACTGTTTGCTTGTTGTGTGTCTTATTCTTCTTCGCTTTGTTTTTAATTTTTTCCCCCCATTATTACTATACTTTTATGCATTACTTTGCTATAGAGTTATTAATTCCAAGTAGTCAGAAAAGCATGCGGGTGTTCGTGGCATAAAGTTCTTGATTATGCGCAGGCAAGTATGCAAGAATTAAGGGTTGTGCCCAACAGGGGCGAAGTTGATGCAAATTCTTTCGCTTCCCAAGTTTATTAAATAGTTAAGCCTCTACTCGAGATTGAGTAAAGACAGGGGAAGTAGTGTAACGCAGACGGTTCTAATAATGCCAACTATGAAGCTTTCTTATAAAATCCATTTCAAATGTAAAGAGATGTTCTAAGGATCTATAATATAGCTGTGCGTTGAGCAAAAATGCTCGTAGCAGTGCAACCGAAAGCTTCAGTGACCCAGCGGATCATTAAAAAGTACAACTGCAAGTACATAAACTCAAAGCTCATGTCCCAACGAATACTAGTGCATCCATCATAGAAGGAAAACGCATTGGGGGAGATCTCCTAGGACACCGTCCAGACTACAGTGGACACTAAAATCGTGCACACAGTAAAAGTGACTGGGTTCATTTAGATGATATCTAAGAAGTCTTAACTATGCTCCAATCCCATGGAGTAGGGCGGGGGTTTTTCTCGCCAAAAGCAGGTAGAAGTGCGTTAGACGAATAGCGCGGTTCTGCAACAACCGTATCAAAGTTTTATGGATATGCGATTTTTCGGCGGCTGGAACTTTTCCAAATTTATCTTACCTGCTCGATATAAAGCTCTGAGAATGGAATCGTCACTTACGGAACGATTTGTAATTTCGATAAACATAATGTCGATCGTTTCGTAATTTGGCAATATTAAAAAAAAAAAACATATTCCTGAAATTTAATGAAATTTCTTAGCACATCCGCGCGAAATGGAATAGCTACAGCCCCGTACTTTACGTTAAGATAAACTGCTTTATTTTGTGTCAGTGACAAATTCTTGTCACTTTTTTTGTATTTTTTTTTATGAAAAAATATATGAAAAATTTTAATTTTGTCAGTAAAAAAAACTGTTGTCAACGATACAGAATTGGGCTATAAATATTTTAGTTTCAAAAATATTTTTAGTGAAAAAACGTAGAAATCATGAAAAATCTGTTTTGTTTTCTGTGCACTAATGAAACTTCAATTAAAAAAAGTTGTGGTTACATGGTTACCCAGGGTGTGCGTTTGTGCAGGTTTCAACTTTTCGAGCCTGGAACTCTTGAACTGCAGCACCAAGCCAAGCCCTACGTTTACGCTTCTTACTTAAGTTTGGAAGATCCGGAATTTCAACTTTTATTAGCTTCAATTGCAGACCTTTGGCCAACTGCAGTCAGTATTTTAAAATATAATATGCCCGGACTGTAAACATTTTAAAATTATTTTAAAAGTTTAGGATAGTTACGAGCCATTTTGCATTTATTTAACATTTTCTTGGTTATATCTTAAATCTTAAAAATTTCAAACGACAACACAACTTAGTTATATCAATTTAACATTCGATGCTACTTAAAGGGCTCAGAAATTCTTGAAAATGTATGTATGTAATGTACTATGTAAAAAAAAGAAACGACTTGAATATTCTTTCTTTCCTCTGAGCGAGGTGAGTTGTTTAAGAGGCTTATATATAGTAATACATATTTACTTTACACTGAAATGGTAAGTGTTGCGCATTTATAAACGCTTTTGTTCATTTTACGTTTTTCTCATTTTGCATCATTTATTTAATAACACATACTCGTATCATACAGAATACACAAGAGCAGCTTTGTGTAACTTAATCTGTGGGTTGCGACAGAACGAAGCCAAAGAGGAATACAAATGGAGTAAATAAGAAAATATATTTTTGCTTAATAATTGTAATAATAAAAGGTACGCACAAAGCGAACTTTAAAAGTTCAGGACATGTTTTTACTACAGTTGAAGAGGCACCCAATTTGGGTATGGTTATTCTCTGCCGGTATATTGAAGAACCTACACCTTAGCAGCAGGCATGCCGCCCACAAGATACTCTTGTATATATGTATACTATATGTAGCTTTAGTCCATAGTTATAAATAGGTACAGAATAAATGTTTAAGGTTGCAGATTTATCTACGTATAGATTACATATACATACATAAAGACATACGATAGTATATTTTTAATTTAACCTTTAATATTTTCGTTCGGCGATGACCGTGCACCAGAAGCAAATGGCATGGACTCAATGAATATTTATACATGCGTTTGTATGTGTTTTTAAACAAACACTCACATAAATATATGTAGGTACATATGCAAGTGCTTACATACGTAAAATATACTACATCTATATGCAGCAAGCATTGGAGCCCGAATGATTCAATTCTCCACGGTATGCAGATGCAAATAATTGTGGAAGCATATGAAAACGCTGGAGCATGGCAGTGAATAAAAAGTGAGCAAGAAATTATTCCATGCAATGTAACTTAGCTGTGGGAATTGGGAAGCGTAGCAGAGAATATCGCAAACATTCATCACAGTAATCATTCGCGGCACACGGTGTGAAAAGTAAACTCATACACTTCATGCATACAAAACCATACATCGATACAAACGTACATACATAAGCTGTGCATGTGGATCTGGAAATTTTTTTTGGATATAATTTAAGGAATAAGCGTGGCATGAGTAGAGCTTGGTAGCTTTGGGTTTCGTTTATTTTGCACTTATGAATATTGTAGTGTATTTCAAAGTGGTGTGAGACTTACATACATGCATATATAAATAAATGTAATTTCTGACAAAAAAAAAATGCAGAATACTCGGAAATTGTAGCAAACGAACAGCTGGTGCTGTGCTATTGTGAGACAATAAAATACAATTTTTAACGGAAACTTGTAACTCGGCCAAAAGCTTTATGCTGCCGCGGGTCAGTTCTAACCTGGCTTACTGTTTATTTGCTTTAAAGCGAAAAAATTCTATAACTAAAGTAATAGTTTGTGTAGTTAATATAATTCGAGAAGCAAATCTTTTTTATTAGTCAGGCGTGTACAATAGCTATATATGAACCAAAATAGGGTCCGTGCGATTTTGAACACTCACTGTGCGAGTATACGAGAAAATCTCACGAGTTGTTTTTTAATGTCACTACCTTCTCTAGCTTACGCATTCTACTTGCATATATTTCAATCAGTGGAGTTCCAGAAACAAGTTCAGTAAAAAACAAGTAAAAAAGTCTAAGTTTGGGCGGAGCCGAACATTAAATACCCGGCGCAAGTATTAAATATATGTTTTTCACCTTTCCGAAAGCTACCGCTACATGGTAAACCGGGGAGTATCCATTTTGAGTAAATTAGCGTCCTTAAATTTCGAAATATTGAAGTTTCAAGCATTTCTGAAAATTACTGTTATATGAAAAGCGGCCGTAATTTTAGTTCGATTTCAATAATTTTCAACGTTTTGCTTCTATGTGGCAAGCACAATAACCACACCGAGGTTGGTACAAGTTGGTAGAACGGTTACCGAGATACATATATGTGATCATAAGTGGGCGGTGCCACTCCCATTTTTCAAAATTTTATCCTAAACGTATTTTCTGGTAAAGAATTGTTGCTAGCATCAATTTTGAATAAATTAGCTTCAATAATTACTGATTTATCGAAGATTTCGCATTTCTCTAAATTACCGTTATATGGGATGTGGTCGTGGTTTTTGTCCGATTTTAAAAATTTTCGGCCGTTTCGTATGTTATACCAAGGTTAACAACTGTGCCCAGTTTGAAAAACATCGGTGCAGCGGTTACCAAGATATACACATGTAACCATAAGTGGGCGTGGCTACGCCCATTTCCAAAAATTTATAATATTCTTATTTTTCGTCTAAAACTTATTGTAAATATCAATTTTGAGTGAATAAGCTTCAGTAGTTACTAAAATATCGCAGTTTTCGTATTTCTGGAAATTACCGTTATATGGGAAGTGGGCGTGGTTAAAGTCCGATTTCGCCCATTTTCAATACCGTCCGTCCTACGCCCGAAAGAAGTGCACATACCAAGTTTCGTTAAGATATCTCAATTTTTACTCGAGTTATCGTGTGCACAGGCGGACGGACGGACGGACGGACGGGCGGACGGACAGACAGTCACCGCTTAATCGATTTCTGTTTTCATTCTGATCATTTATGTATACATTTGTCTATATCTATCTCGATTCGTTTTGCCTGTTACAAACAACCGTTATGTGAACAAAGTTATAATACCCTTGTGCACAAGTGCGCTCGGGCATAATAATTCAAGGATATGAATATTTTTTTTGTGATACGGCCTACTGTATACTATGTGTATTGTTTTTTTTTGCTAAAATGACATTTCATAATAATTACCTGAAGAGAATATGTGTATTGAGTTAAAAAAATATTAGCTGAATTTTACACTTACTGGCCGGCCGCTGCCTACAATAATGTTACTATAGTGAATACCTTCGCGACTGTGTCTTGCGCAACAGTAAGGACTGATGGTATTTTCGGGGACCGATCTGTTGAAATAGCTGCCGCTCTTCAGACGAGCCTCTCGGTCTTTTGGTATGGAGGTGTGCACTATGAATTTGAAGATTTGATATATATGTATCATTTCCAACTTTATCCTGAACATCGGGACCATCAGCGCTTCTGACAGTCTGGCTTGGATATGAACAAAAAAAATATTTGGACTATCGTTGAGCGAAAACAAGATGAAGAAATTCCTGGAAACAAACGAAGAGATATCCAGAGACGCAGGCAACCGATAATGTCAGCCTGGAGTACAATCGAAAAATTCCTTTTTGCCAAAAGGTGTCACTTCGGGCTAGAGGCGTGGGAAAAGCCAAAACGCCTCCTGCCGGAAACCGAATTTTCAACAGCGAAAGCATAAAAGACACCGGGACGGAAATCCATCGCCTTCTGATGACCCAAAAAGGAACGAAGTAAGAGACGCTTTGATGTGGGTTAAACATCCTCTCGCGACGGGTATCTATGGTTCAAGACATACATCCCGATTCGAGTGGGGCATTTTAATAAACTTAAACAAAGAGAGATAATTCTGGTACGAAACTCAATAACACTGAAAAAAATTTTAGGCATTTTTTCCCCTTCAATTTCTTAAATGAAAGGGAATGCTCTAAATCTGCCTTAGCTTCAAAACTGAAATAAGAAATACATATTTGTAAGTTAAACCACGCAACTATAAGTTAAGTGTCCACTATGTCTCTACTGCACTTTGCTCTCGTTTTTACTAAATTACTAAAATTTCAAAAGTTTCTCGCTTGATAGCTAGGCTTATGCAAATTCAAAATGAAAGTTCAAAAGTTCACAGCATTTCCTAGTGAAATCTATTTTTAATGGTAAGAAGTTTTTATAGACATAGTATATTTATACAGTGGCGGTCAAAAATGGATGAATGGTGTTTCGATTTCATTATTTACAATGTCTTTCAAGCTTAAATTGGTTTAATATTTTTTTTTAAAGAAGTATGGTTTATGCTTTCACAAAAGCTATTAAAATCACACAATCAAACTTTATTCAGAATTTAGGAAAAATCCAAAAATTTTTATATAAATTTTGAGCTTTTTAACCAGAAGTTTCATGAATTTTTTGGGTATGCTGTTTTGAGCGGCTAAAAAATCGCATTGATTGTTAGTAATTTTTTTTTTGCTGACGGCTTTGGCGTTTTTTTCCATTTAAGTAGAGAAATTTAGGAAAACTGGCGTTGATTTGTTTTTTTGTTTTTTTCGCAAACAGTTTTGCGCATATTCTTCCACAAGAAATTCTGTTAACATGGAACAAAGTGCACTACGCTGTCAAAAATAAAAAACAAATTTAAAAATCAATGCGATCAAAACTTGCATTTATTTTACTAAAATTTTATAAATTCTTTTAAGTGCATGCCCAAAGAATGTATAAAACCAGTGGTTAAAACTCTCGAAATTTAGATAAAAATTTTATATTTTTTTTTTAACTCTGTATAAAGTTTGAAAGTGCGACTTATATAGTTTTCGTTAAAGCATAATAAAATATCAAAAAATGTGTCTTGAAAAACATTGCAAATATTAAAAACGGAACACCATTCATCCACTTTTAACCGCCACTGTATGTGCGAACGCTGTATAGGATAAGTGTGTATGCGAGTGACCGTTAAGTATGCATTTGAAACTACACTAATTTGCTTCACAAATACACTTCCTTAAAATGTAGTATCTACATTAGACAAAGCACAAGCAGAGGAGCAGAATGATAGCGACCACAAAAAGCTCAAAAAAAAAAATTCATTTGGCATAATCCTGCATTGGTTGTACCTACATTTGTATGAGTCTCTAGATACTTTTATTGTAAGTGTGTATGCAAACATCTGCGCATAAGAGTGTAAGTTAGAGCAAAACCGCTGTCAATTTTCCCGCCACTTGCACTTGTCTATTTTCAATTTTGCCTTAATTTGTTTCTACTCTTCTTTTGCGGTTTAAGTCAAGCTACGCTGCAGTGCAATGGTCAACCATTAAAATGTGGTGCGCGTTGGTGTGGCAACCACATTAAATGAATGCTATATAGACCATAGAAAAATTCGCTAAGGTTACTCATACGCCCCGGTTGCCGCGTTTGAGAGAGAGGGTATTAATGAATAAATGAATGAAAAAATCGCGTGACCGTTGTCGATTCACTTTTTATTTTTAGTTTAACTATTTTTACTTTTAAATGCTTGCCAAGTGTTAATGGGAGACAGCGTGCATGACTTACATTTTATGTATTATACATACATATGCATATTAAAAGTGTTGAAGTAAATGGTGATGGAATGATTTTGTAATAAATTGCATTATGATTGTCATACGTTCCTGTAAGAAAATTTCATACTCGACCACTAACTGAAATGTTAAATTATCCTAATAAGGTCACCGATTCCGCTATGGTTTTTGTGTCACCATGATCCACTTTTAGGGTAAACATAAGTGCTCAAATATCGTTCCTACAAATTCTGAAGACATTAAATTTAATCAAAAATTGTAAATTTTCAAATTCTAGATGTCTTAGAAAATAGAAAAAGTGAAAAGTGATTTATTTTATAAGCGTTTGGGCGATTTTGGCCGAATTCAGCATAGCACACCAGTCGTTTTTTCATCTTGCTACATCATGCCAATTAAAAACACTAAATTAAGCAAAGCTCCTCTCCACTTTCCAACCTCCTTCCTCTTCTACTATACCTCCACCTACAGCTACCGTGCTGAATACTTCCTAGGATAGAGTGGTTAAATCCATTCATAACGCTATATTGTACATCGCTGAACTATTTTGATTTCGTTTTAAATTTACGCAGAAGATCGTTATATCAACATCAATACTCACCATAGTAAACTTTGAAAGATCTATAGAGCTTTCGTAGATCACTGTTATGGCGGCCTTATCAGAGGATGTCATTGACCACAATTCTGCACCAGACATCAAGCCGGGCATAACGAGAGACTTGGAAATTTTTTGAAAGGTGAGTTCGGATATGCTTATAGTTCTTTCAGTTGCTAAAATGGTGATCCTTTTCCAAAAAGATCATAAATGGACTAGTAATAGTTTTTCTGGGTTTTCAGTTGCGCGATCCCTATATGGTCGTATGTTAAGCATCACTTTCGTCAACATCGATTGGTGGATTCCGGTCATTAATATCTCCATGGTTTCCATCGAGCATATGGGAGAAATGCTTCACAAATTCGTCCTTCTTGTTCCAACCATAAGTCTACCCGGTCTACTCCTTCACCAGTTTTCTTGTTGGTCAGCATCTAAAGCTCTTCGCACTGACGTATTTAGGTATCTTTTTTAAACTTTCGGTAGCGCCTATGTATTATTCCGAGTTGATGTTCAATCTCGGAGGGTACGTACAGCAAAAACGCTGGAAGCTTGCCTATTAAACCTATGGTCGATGGCGAATCGTTTTATACTGGAACCTAATAATGCATAATACCATGTTTTAAGCAAGGGGAACTCGATCCGCCTAAGTCAGGAGTAACGGCTGTTTCGATGAGGAGGCTAAATTTTCCTAGGCTGAGACTAAAGATACCTTCCTTGCTCTTGAGGGTATGGAAATTTCCTAATACCGGGGTGAACGACGGTACTCGACGACTGATTCTCCATCCCTCATCCAAACCGATTTTGCATTATATGAGAGCTCCAGTAGACGCCGCAAGGCCCAAACATTTCTGGGTGGCAATGATTTCAGCCTTAGTCTCCCTGAGAAAATAAACCAGCCAGACAGGGTTACCTTTCCAGCTAAGGCTCCAGATTTTCCAGGTCTATGCCTCAAGCCAAATACTTTTAAAATTTTACCGTTGTCGTCATTTGTATAGCGGGAACTTACTCCAAGATAGACACCGACTTGAAGCCACAGCCGAATTTCATGGGGCTAAACGCTGCCGACTTCAGTAGTCCTAAACTGAATATGGTATATGTTCCAAAATGAATTATTTTTATTTAACTTTTCTTAACATTTTAATTCACAAAGCTATGCTGAAAATCATTTAGAATTTATTTCGCCTTTACTTGAACATAACTCCAATTTAATTTTCAGTTTTATTTAATTATGCAGCAGACATACAATATTTGACCTTTACATTATCGGACTAACATTTGCTTGTTTATCTCAAAGCATACACTTATACATACATATGTATATACTAGTTATATTCACTGGTTTCATTTATCAACCAGACTAGCCAAAAGTGTAAATAAATGCCTTCCATATGAGTGTACGGGAGTATTCAACCCTTGAACTGTCTGCGCTTAAGTGTTTGCCTGACGCTAGCAGATGTTGATGCTTGTCTGTTTGCCTATTTGTCTGTCCATCTAAGAGTGTGTGTGTGTGTGTATATGTTTTTTGTCGCCTAAATGGGCTTGACACTTCATAATTGAAACGTTTGCACAATGAGCACAGACCAAATATTCTAATGTTTTTATACTCGCCACTCATACACACGTACATACGTAAATGTACATATGTAGAATTAAGACAAATGAATGCTAGAAAGTACACAGAATATAGTATGGTTTTTGTGTGCAACTAAAGTAATAAACATTCAACAATCGTACCACACACATCGCCAATGAACCCTTTTCACTCAGAGCCAACCTAAAAGCCCATAATCCGCTTTCTTAAAGCACACATAAACATAAACATATATACGTACAAACATGTACTGCTGTGAAAAGCCAAAGCAGTCAGTAAAAATACCAGTTAATTAACTAGTATCAGCCTACCAATTCGACAATTTCGAACAACTTATGCGATCAGGCTTTAAATTTTCAAAGTTAAAATTAAAACGCAACTAAATGTAAAAAAAAAATCGTTACCGAGAAGGCGAACCTCGGATCTCTGGAATGTCACGATAGTGACTGCCCTGCCGATAACTGGTATGAAGCTACAAGTATTTCTACTGGAAGCTGCTGATGCATATGTAGCTTGGCAATTGCCATCTCATAGGATAACGCAATGTTAAAAACACCAGTACCTAGAAGACGAAGATGTACTGGTTGAGCAGAAAAACTAACTGGTAGTATTCTAGTTCACAACTAGTAGCTTTCCTTGCTGGGTGCTTTTATGCATTTAAATGTGGTCGACTGGACTCATGTTAGAAATAAATTTGGTTGGGTTGACAAAACTTCTGGCTTTACTAACTGAAGCGACATTTTGGTTGTCCAATGTATTTAAATATGTATGTATACGAGTATACAAAAATCAATTGACTTTCAGAGGGAAATTGAAATGTAGGCTTAAAAAGTGAATATGTAAATAAATATATATTTTATACAATTTGTTTAAACTAAAGTTTAAATTTGTATACTTCTAAAGAAGTAAAGGTTATTCGATCTTTAAAGAAGCTTAGTTGATAGGATTTAAAGCAGCTGTTTACTTTGAGAATAGAATTTTAAATTAAAATCTCATTCCTTAAACTCCCTTCCTTATGAAATTCAAATAAAGAAATGCAAATAAAAATGTTGTATGTCAACCCTTTGCTACCATTTTCTAAACTAGCCATCCACAAAATCAAGACTAAATTGTTTACGACTGCTTTGTCTAAATTAATAAAACAATAACAAATAATAATAAAAAAATGTATACTTTTAAAGAAGTAAAGGTTATTCGATCTTTAAAGAAGCTTAGTTGATAGGATTTAAAGCAGCTGTTTACTTTGAGAATAGAATTTTAAATTAAAATCTCATTCCTTAAACTCCCTTCCTTATGAAATTCAAATAAAGAAATGCAAATAAAAATGTTGTATGTCAACCCTTTGCTACCATTTTCTAAACTAGCCATCCACAAAATCAAGACTAAATTGTTTACGACTGCTTTGTCTAAATTAATAAAACAATAACAAATAATAATAAAAAAATTGTCTGGGCGTGGTCGACGGCCCAATAAATTTTTACGATATATCGTACAAAATTAGGGAAAGTAGTAGTTATGTGGCATTTTCGGTATAAAATCGGATTTTTAGTTAAAATTTCATTTCTTTTCATATCTACATAATTGCAATATAAATTGCATATAATTAAAAATAACGAAAATTGTGATGCCTGTTTAAATTCGTTTGTTACTGAAATAAAAATTTGCATGAAGTAGTTGAAGTAAATTAGCAAATGTAATGTTTATGTTTTTAATGCTTTTTTGTAGTTTAAATAAATTTTTTATATATTTTAATTTTTTATTTTTTTGTTAGAAAAATATTTTATTTTTATTTTTTGTGCTGATTCTTTTTTAACAAAACAAGGCTAAACCTCACTTACATTGTGACTTTAAACCAAAAATAATAATAATCCTTGAAGTAGTTTCAAAAATATTACTTCAAATTAAACAAAGTTTTTGTTTTAATTAAATTTTTATGCTAATTCTCTTTTATCAAAAAATACCTTGGCTTCAGTGACATTATTTCAAACTAAAACATATATTAATGGGCGCGTTCAAAAGACGTAGCTATTTTGTCTAACCGTTGACTGTTTGTCTCAGAAACACACAGTTGAGTAGTTCCGTTTAACTCGACAGTTGGCAACTTTCCGCAATTTTTCCATCGCATTTTTTTTCGCTACCTAGCAGAAGATCGAAGTGACTAACGCCGTTTATATTTAATGTAACGCCGCTTTGTTAGGTGACAACTGCAAGCGAATTTATTCTAATTTTATATTACTGATGTGATAAAAGACCTATGATTTTTTATAATAATACTACGTTAGGAAATATATATTTATTAGTATGTTTGCTTTATAATCATACACTGTTTAATTCATTATAAAATTGAGCAATTTTTTTCAAGAAAGCGGCAGCTCAGCCAACTTCAATTTTTTTACATTTATCAGCTATTCATTTGAAGCCTTTTCTTAGACGTAATTGTTGGGTTCAACAGTTGCCAGCAGTATCGTAGCGATTGAGCTAAACAGCTACATCTTATGAACGCGCCCAATGTGTTGCGCGATACCATTAGATGCCAGCTTAATGTAACCCCAGATAAATTGTTAAAATTTTCTCCGTAAGATAAAACAGTCTATAAACTGAATTTGTAAACATAAACTCTCAATCGTATATACTCAGTTATGTGATAGAGATCCAACAACACTGACGCAGGGAAGTAATAAATGCAAGCCAAAACTCAAAAACTGTGGCTTGGTAACTTCTAAAAGTCAATTTGCTACTTACCAGCAAACCATCGACTCGTGTGCCTACTGAGATTAGTGCTTAACATGCGTGCTATTTACAGACCCACTAACCGGGATTAATGTTTAAACTAGCGTTTGTTATACACAGTGCGCGTCCTAAACACAACTAGCTACGCAAACACACACTCGCTCATAGGTATGTATGTAGGTATTTAATGCTCGAAGTAATGTTAACTGTTTAGTATATCGTACCTTTAATTGCCCTGCATGCATACAAAGTTGTACACATGTAAATATTATTATTTTCCCACTTTAAGTTCACTTCAGGGAATTGTTATTTGAGGTCATCGCAGTAGGACGCCAGCGAGCGTTAAATATTTAGCATGAAAAGTAGTTGGTTTGAGTTTTAGTCTTTTTATTATGAATTATGCAAGCATTCTTAGTAGACCACAGATGGGCATGAGTACATAAGTAGGGAAATGCACCACCACATACATATGTATCCATGTTAGCAAAGTCATGCATATGAATACGAAAGTGAAAGCAAACTTAACTGCTGTAAACAATTTCGTGTAGTAAATATTATATGCGTACAATGAGTAGAACATGCAATAAGCAGTTATATTTATGTACGAAAGTAAACTCTTCAGCATATCGCCATCTGTCTATATTTGTATTGCTTTAAGCAGGTCAGTAGAGTTAGTTTACCACAGTTCACTGAAATGGAGCTATCTGTGCTGAAACGTGGTTAATACATATGTAAATAGATACTTGTATTCGTAGACAAAGTGTTGGACAAATTTTGGCGATATCATAATCGACATACTTATAAATATATTTACATATATCGTCTGCCGAAATTAAAAAAACTTGAAGTACGAGGCCTTATGTTGACTTGCTGCAATATATACCATAAATGATATTTAAAATATATTTGAAAAGAAGGGTATCACAGAAGAAGAAACCCGATGCAAGTTCAAGAGTTAAGTACTCGTTTCGAGAATAAAGAGAACTACAGATCACCGAATGAACGGCAAATACGCAAGTAGCTTCAAAATTTCACACACGAAAGGATCACTTTTATATCAAACAAACTTTATTCGATACTCACCGGATAAATCACGTGTTATTTAACTAAGTTGTAGTGTCTAGGGGAGTGGGGAACCCGTGAATTTTGGAAATTTATGACAATAATACTGTCAAACTTTTTAATCCTTAAAATATTATAGAGTAACAATAACGAAATCCTAGATTAAACGTTTTTATGGATATTGTGGTTTTTTTTTTTGTCGGATGCACACGCCGTCCATTGTACTCTTTTCATGCCCCTTTTAGTCTGTTTAAAATCTGGACGATGTTCGTTCCTCAACACATAGCGCTCAAATGCCTCGTACCTAATTCTTGCAAAGGCAGGTCAGAAGCAGTGTTGCTGCAATATCATGAAAAAATTTATCGTAAAATAAAAAACAAAAAATGTGCTAAATATATCTAAAAAATTTTTAAGGATCTAAATATCAAGTTAGGAAATGTTTTTCAAAAAATGTTATTTGGTTTTATACCACTATGTTTTATTATTATTTATATTATTTATTATCAATAACCGAAAAATCATGTAATTCAAAAAATATTTTATATAGATTTCGCAAAAACTTGAATAAAAATATATGTACCTGTCGATCATTTACGGCAATTATCAAATTATTAATATTAATTAAATTATGTCAAAAAGCCTAAACTACCTTTAGTGTCGACTTATTTATGACTATGAACACGCCCTATTATAATCAACAGTTTATAATGAAAGTATATTTTTCTCTTCATATTGCAATAATTTTAAATCTAAAAATATACGCTCTGCAGCCGCAGAGCTACGCACGAGGCTAGTAAAGTAGATTGAAAATGAATACAGTCAGTTCATAATACATTTTTCGTTTTAAGCATTATTCGTTAAGTTTATCAGACTCCAAAACGTTTTAATATTTTCGATGTATAAAAATTTGTATTACGCAAAAAATTTAAGTATCTCGCGAAATGAGTGAAAAAAATAAAGTATCTTCAGAAAATTCTTGCAAACACGTATCACTTTTGAATTAAATGGATAGAAATGGCAACACTGGCCAGAAGCACAAAGGTGTTCCACCCTCTCATTCTCTTCAAGTCAGAATGGGCAAATGGGGTTGTCATGTATGCCTATCTCAGTCAGGTGTTTGTGCCACTGTCTGCAGTTCCGTCTGCTCAGTGAGAGAAAAAAACTAGATAGAACTTCTGAGATTGACATGAAGACATGAGTTTTTCCCACCTGCAGTCCCTCGATGGCAACCAGTCATTGCTGAGCAAAGTATTCACCCAGTTTATGTTGGCGGCTTCGATGGCCATAGCCGAGGTGGAGAATGCTATAACTGGTTGCGGACCGAGGAATGCCAGGTCTGAGCTAACTCTGGCAAAATGGCCAGACGTCTCATTACCAGGTACTCCTGAGTGTCCTGGCACCTAGAACAAAGCAAGCTCGTTATGCTTGCCAACATAATTCAGTCGAGACTTACATTGCCAAACTAGTTTGAAAGTAGTTAGATAGAGGGCTGGCCAATGCAATAAGTACAGCTTGGCTGCACTGCAGACACGTAAACTCCTTCCCCTCCACACATTTTCCACCACGCAGTCCATGCACTTGAGGATTGCAACTACCTCAGCCCGGAAGGCCAGAGAATATTCCCCAAGAGAAAGGGGAAGCTTATGCCCATTAACTTCGATAAAGAGTCCACATTCTGATCCAGAGTCAGTTTTGGAGCCATCAGTGAAGCCGGGATCAATGCTGGAATTAAATCAGAATTCAGCCTCAAGGATCTCAACATTGTAGAAGCTCTTCAACAAAAGTAATGGTGGCGTACATACCCCGTCCTGTCGCATTGAAAAAATCCAAGTGCTCATATCTTTGCCATCAGCAATTTCTGCCTCGCCGCACTTAATGGCCTTGAAGGCTTCCCGACGTATGAAGACACTAAGTGATGGTATTTAAGTGCAGCAGTGCATCAAGAGCAAATCCAGATTTAAGAAGTTAGTGTTATGAACCAAAAACACAAAAGCATTACACAACAAGAATGATAGAAAACAAAATTGCGAATTCCTGTCGGCGATGTCATTTCCCAATTGAAAGTAAAAAAAGTCGAGTAGGATTTATAACGTCTGATTAGTCAGTTATCTCAATATTCCACTTTTCGATAGGAAACGTGTTTTAACTGCTTAAAATTGTAAAAATATAAGATGTATAAAGAGAATTGAGGCGTTGGTTACTACATATTGAGAATTGTCGAAGTCGGCAAAACCAAAGTAGCGGCTCGCGGAATGTAATGATAGCGATAAATCTGTTGAATTTGAACATATTCCATCGAAAATATTATCGGTAAAAATCTATAAATAAAATAAATTCATTACCCATAACCTTAATCCTTTAATGGCGAGAAAAAAACATTTTTCTAAAATTTTTTGTCTCTTTTCTAATGCTCATTTATACATATATTTTTACTAGCAAATACTCGGCGTGCTTCACTGTGCCTTAAAAGTATTTTTTTGTTTTTGCATACCCGTATTGTAATACTTCATTTATTTTGTCAATTTAATTAAATACAAATATTCAAACAGGTGGCAACCCTCCTCAAACATTTTTCGGCTGTACCCTTCTTAAACCGGTTTATTTTGGCAGCCATATTTTAATATTTACTTAATCTTATCAAATTACTTAAACTGCAATTTTCAAATAGGTGGCAACTCTCCATTTTTTTTCTTTCTGTGTTATAAGTTAGAGCGCTAGCAATGCACCAGTGAAAACTGAATTCAATTGCATGTATTAGTTTTGGAGTGAAGCGCGTACATGACAGACGGACAGACAGACAAAATTTGAAAAAAATTGTATATTAATTTTTCTTGAATATCTATAATATATAGGCGCACCCTTTTTGTTCCTGATTCTTCAAGAGGAGCTTTTGTCTGTCGTTCAGCGAGTTTTTCAGAAGAGCATTGTTTGTAGAGAAATTGTTAACCATTAATTTGCAATATATGTAGAATAACGATCGAGTTTCAGCAGTAACTGACATAACCGATCACTCTTAAATTTTGTTATGCTATTCAAAAAAATTTAAGGATTCAATGTTTACCATCAGTAAGAAATTACAAATTTGTGTGCATTTAATAGCGGAAGTAACTACCGAAACGCATCATTCAAAAGATACAAAAAGGAAAAAATATTTCACCTTTCCGTCTGCTTATTATCCTTATCCGCACCTTATTTACTCCGTATGTATTCAATGTTGTTATGAATAAAAAGTACGAGCATTATCCTGTTGCTGCTTTTATTTCTTTTTTTTCGTCTACGCCATTTTCACCACTTTCCACCCTCCCATCCATTGCTCGAGTGGTATTTTAAATATTTAAAGTTGTCTGCTGGCGTCTTCTAGTACTTACTCTGGCTCTCCTTTCCACACTCCCACTCTGTGTCTCTAAACGTGTACTATCATATCTCGACAGATGAATTGATGGTAGCACACAGAGAACCAACAAGCTTTCCCACCATATTACTTCTTAACAAGTAACAAGTTTCCTCTGCGCTTCCATCTAATACTAATAAGTGATGCTTCCTTCTTCAACTTTTTTGCTCCACCGTTTGGTTGTCTGCTACATTTTAGCGAAGTCTTAGTTGGCGGATGATTGGTGCGTATTTTTTTTTCCTCATTTCGCGAGGGGTTCACTGATGATTGCGGTTCACTTCGACTTAAAATGCTATCAGTGAAATCCACTGACAAATTCTTGTGTATAAATTTCAAGTATTATTCTTCGTTGTATACAAATCCGTTAAAGTAACTGTTGAACAGCTTGACTTGTTATGCGTACTGTTCATCTTATACCAGCCTTCTTGCTACTACTACTTTTACTTTTAAGCTGTTTTTCTCTATACTTATATACACAAGTATACTTGTAGACTTATGTATACTCGTGTTTTTTGTGGCGTTTAACTGCTTATCGTATACTTTTTTATCTTGATCTCTAAGGTATGGTTTGATTAGTAAGTAGAAATGCAAAGAGGTAAGGAAGGTTGTTGAAGGGAAGTAAGTAACCCTTGAGATCGCCGTTAATGCCACTCTAACTAAGTCTGAACAGCTGTCGGGTGCCTGTTAACTATAAAGTATATAAATGGTGGAAAATATAACTACAAATTAAAATTTGGTTTAAAAAAGACAATTGTTTACAGGGATATATTTTTAGTTAAGGCCTAAAATAAAAAAGTAGGTAAAAAAAGTAAAAGCTCGTAAAAACATACGCGTAGAAGTATTGAGACCCTTCGATATATACATCTTATAGAAAAATAATTGCTCTCTCAAAGGAAATTCGTTAAAACATTGTCGGGAATATTCAAACCCCCATTTACATAATGATCACCACCGCTCGTTATTCGTATAGGCGAGGCCTGTTTTTTATGCCCATAGCTCCGATACATGACAATGTGCGACAGCCGGAATCAGCCCGAACTTTGTTCACATTTTCTGAAAGTATACTCATCCAGTAGTAAAACACTCGAGGGATTTGCAAAAGTTAGAGTGTATTTTTATTTTCATGTCCCGGCCTAAGTACTTTTCAAAAAAATTACAAAAATGGTTAAAATAAATGTCTGAGCGAAATTCATCAAGTATTTTACTCTGGATATGCACCTATACTTTCAGAAAATACTAGCAAAGTCCGAGCTGGTTTGAACTGGTATACAATTTTTGCACAGTGTAATAATAATAGGTTGTCGCTTAGACTTATGTTAGTGTTTGGCCGAACTTCTTCTACATGGTCCCGATCTAAGGTATCTAAAATATTACATGTTCATTATAATCGTAATAGTAAAAATAACTTCACTTTGGCTTGGTCAGATCTCCAGCTTTTACAAGTGGCCTCGCAGCCTACATTAACCCGTCAAAATACCTGCAATAATTCTAAGCCTCTCCTTAGGAAGATTTATGACTAGCCAGTACCTCTTTAGATTGTAGCACCTTTCGAAGTTCTTTGCTTGACGAAGACCTATGTTGTTCTGACAACACTTACTTTATCGTGTGAGAACCTACCAAATGCAAGGATTTATTTCCTAACGGGCTCGAGGCAGGAGCCATTCTGGCTAACTGATCTCATGTGCTCTGGTACCAATATCAGTTGGATATTAGAGAGTCAGTAGCCTAGGATGTGAATACTGGGTCCGAATAGACTTCGAATCTTTTTGTGCGTACTCCAAGGCTCCAGCAGAAATAGCGATTGGCACCCCCTGGCTGCTGGCAAAGCCAAACTGACCTCTGCCGTAAGGCTTGGCCAGGGAGTAAGGATTTTAGAGCATCAACTTCATCTCGCGAGAGTTTTTTCCTCCACGTCCGACTACTTGAATTGGTGCAACGGTTAAAATCCTTCTTTAACAGCTGTACGGAACTATGTTATATTCCCATGGTGAGGACGGAGGTATAAAAAAGTCAGGTAAAATCTCACACACTAAGCCAGTAAGCCAATCACAATTTGTATTAAAAGCACTGCGGAGGATAGTCAACAGGGGCACTCACGAATAGTAGCCCAAATACACTCATAAAATCAACAGGGCTCAGTAGTCTGCATACAAAGAAGTACGGAATTATGTATAAGCAGTCCTTTTTTTCTCCATTTCGACCGATATCGCATCTACTCTCATTTGATTTCATTGCTCGATAGGCTGCCGGTATTGTAGCTGTAAGAGTTTAAGAAGCTGTATCATGGAAGGAGGTACCTGTCCTAGGCAAGTCGGCGATTGTCTCGATATATTTACAACAGTAAAACTATTGTATACTTTCAATCATTTTCGATAGTAAAAACAAAGTCAAACACGACAATATTGGTAAAGTATACCTCACTATATGTCGAGCGCCATAAACTTGAATGCAAAGTGCTCCAAACTTGAGGGGTCGTCGACTGGAAGAGTTTTCTAACCTAAACTTAAGCTAGATATATCCCTTTAACTTCCCGGCTACTTAGATCTGCAGAGCGGAAGCGAGTTCCCATCTTCTCTGACAATCAGATAGCCCAGAAAGTGTTAGGTTCACACATTGAAAATGCAAAGTCCTTAACTGAAACTTGTGAAGAAGATGAACCACTTCTCCATCGGAATAACAATGAATAGCAATTTCATTGTGAAAAAAAAACAACAATGTTGCGGGAGGAGACAAACCGGCCAGCAGCTTTGTAAGAGATGGGAATAAGCTCTCCCATCCGCTCGATATCAAATGAAGTTTGACCCAACTTCATCATTAGAAAGGCTGAAAGGAATACCTATACGTCTTTATTTGTCGATAGTAAAACAGTGAGGACTTCTTACGATTCAATGTTCACTCCAGGGATAAGAGCGTTTTTACTGGATTCTTTAGCTTCCATATGTCGTACAAATAGTTTAGCCTTTAAGGTACTATTTAAGATATGGCCGATGGTAATTGCAATGAAAGAGGCAGACACCCTTTGTGTTTGAATTAGAAGGTAGAGAAAGACTGGCCTTCATTTGGAATTTTAGACTAGCGTGCTTTATTAGACTCTACTAAACACGTTTAGGCAGTAACAGCGCCAAACTATAAGAAAAAGCGGCAACATTTATAATTTCTTTGTAACTGCTCACTTAAGTAACTACCTTTAAATGTGTAATCCTGTCTTCAAAAAAAAAACACATTATCCTCTCTTACAGTACATTGGTAGGTAAATTAGCAAGGAAATTGAGTTTCGACACCCTTTTGGGTTTTACGATTTCGGCGGTGGATATAGTAGTAGGCTTCTTCATGGCCACGTATGAATATACATACATTAGGGTGCATCACTCTCCTTACAAAAAATAGGTATCTACTATTTTTATATGAAAAATATAAAATTAAATATATTTTAAGACTTCCGCAAAAAAAAATTTCGCAAAAATATTAGGGTCCCGAATTTATATAAATAGAATTATTTTTAAAAAATATTTTTTTTTTTTTAATTTTACCAACGCAATCCAAATAATGAGATATACGGAGGTATTTTCAAATCTGTCTAGCTCACAAAAATTTTAATATATTTCTGATATATTTTGGAATTTTGTAATTACGGAGGAAAAAGTACAACTTTTTTGACGATGCACCCTAATGTATGTACATACATACATATGTACGCAGTACAGAAATACATATTTCGAAGCACCCAGCTTTCATTACCTAACTGCACTACAGCTGATATTACCATCATAATAGTTCGTAATTTATTGTTCTTAGAGTATTTCCAAATGTACTTGGTACTTAGTGTGCCAATATGTACCAGTATGTGTGTATGTATGTATCTCCTACCTTACTTATGTCTCATACATTCATTTTTGTTGCTGTGATTTTACTCTTACTTTTTCTTGAGTTGTTTTCCTAACTGTTGATGATGATTATTTTCGGCCATGGTCAGTTGGATGCCCTAAACACACACACACACACACGTACAATCACTTTTGTATGAAACCTCAAGTACTTACTTACAAGCCGACTCTTTCCGTTTGTTGACATTGGACGCTGGTTGGAGAGCATGCCAAGATGAAAATGAAAATGGCAAACGGCAAGCGGCAAAAGAAGAAGGACGATTTTTGCACAAAACCCACTTGAAAATAAATCGCATCAATTTACTTGATTTTGATAGTAAAAGTGCCATATCGTAGGTGGACTTTTTGTTTGATGGTCGACCATGAGGCGAGATTGTATGGGGTAAGCGATGTTAAAAGTAGAGAAGTAAATTATATAGTTTGCTTTGGCAAAGTTTGTGTGTTGTACGCATATTAGAGTACTAATAAAAAACAGTTTGTGGCGAAAATATAAGTAGCCACTTTCGTAGGTGAAGTGGCTAACCAATATATTTGTTAGATAATGTGACCTCGTTTGTAGTAAAATAGCAAAAAAAAATAAATAAAAGAGTAAAAGAAATTTGTTTTATTAAAATTCTTCTTGTCCAGCAGGCGCTACTTACAAATGCAACTCGTTTTAAAAGCAAAGGAAATGTAGTAGCATTTTTGTTTATCTCAAAAAATACGAAGTTTTTGTCAAACAGCACAAAAAAATATCTCAAACCCCAAACCTTTTTTGATCCTACCTTAGCCGACGCACAATGAAAAATTCATACTCATAATTTAATTAGTAAGCTTCACAAAGTAAATGAAAAATGAGTTTCAGGAAATGAGCAAGAATGTGAAAATTTCAAAAAGAACAAAAAAAAAAACAAGAAAATTGCTAGCAGAAAAGCCAGTAAAAATTTGTGTTAAAAGTAAAGCAACCATAGCAAAGGATTGTAGCGCGCAGCAAGCGGAACAACCTGCAGCCAGACACATTTAATGAATTTGGCCTCCTTTACTTAGTCACGATTGTTGATTATGGATGTGCGTGTGTTTTTGTGTGTGAACTGTAGGTTTTGGCTTCGTTGCTGTCGCTTTATGTAGTTGCTGTTACAACTGTAGCTGCTTGCTTGCTTGCAAGCTCCATAAGCAGCTGCATGTTGCACACAGATAAGCTTTCAATTTAATGACGCAACATTACTGCAGGTGTTTCCCCCACATTTCCTTTACATTATTTTGGTTTTTCGTTGGTGCTGTTTGTCGGTGTTTTGTATGATTCTTGGTGCTGGCAGGAAATGTTCTGATAAAATGTGTGCAATCAGCACGAAATTAAAAAATATGAAAGTACATACATATGTATATTAGACTGCATCACGCCCCATACAAAAAAAATTTGGTACTGTGTTTCCATTGAAATTATAAAATCTGTTATATTTTAAGACGTCCATCAAAATATTTCGGAAAAATATTAAGATTTAAGCGAGCTGGACCGATTTGAAAAATCCTTTAAAAATGGAGTTTTTTTATGAATGAGAATAGTTTCTTAAAGATGTTTTTTGAAAAAATCCTCTCAAATGACAAAACGGTTTAAGCTTAAAAAATTTACACAAAAAAATTAAAAAAAAAATTAAAAAAATTTGTAACGGAATCGTAATAATGAGATTTTTGATGCTGCTTTCCAACTTTTTTCAAAGATTGGTATAAGAAAAACTTGAATAACTGAACTTAAGCTCTTCCGAATTAGACTTGTGGCGGAAAAACCGCAACTTTTTTTGGTGATGCAGTCTAATGTATATACATTAGGTTAGGTCAATTTTTACTACCCTAGGAGGATTCTACGTTTAATTCTAAGCAAATTTGTCGAATAAACCATGGGTTTAAAATTAATTTTGAGTATGCCAAATTGCAAAAATAGGTTTCGAAGAAAATGTGAAAATTTTCACTGTAACACCAACAGCAAAATCCTAGGAAATAAATTTTCCGCAATTTTGCAAACTCTAAATTGATTTTAGGCTCACGGTTTCTTCGGCAAATTCGCTAAGAATTTTATACACGAATAGTCGAAAAAATCTCCCATACAAACTGACCCGCCCAAACACACATACAGAAGTAAATTTGTGATTGGTATGTATATGTAATTGGTGCAGATCGTTTATCCTTAATCGGTTTTTTTGATTTTGATAGTTTTACCGCAGTTTTCAACCAAAAACGTTTGTCGAATTTGAGGCTTTCGTATGTATATTGGCCTGCAAGTAACGTAAGTTATTCAAATACTTTCCTTTATATGAACACTATCCCGGGGGTGTTCCGAATATTTATTATGTACTCGGCTTCGTAGCTTCTTAATTTTTTTTTGTTGAACTGCTGTTATCGGACGAATCAAAAGTTTCCTACACGGGCGGCAGAAATAATAGACTCGTCGTACTTTGAAGAGTTTTGGCTATATTTGTTTACTTTATTTTATGTTTAATATTTTTTTTTTTATGAAAGTCCAAACGTCATATAAATCCACTTCGAACAAAATTATAAAAATTCGACAAATTTTCAGCAAATGTTCAAACTTTTTAGTATGGGTAAAATGCGTTACACCATCAGCAAAAAAAAATCTTAAAAATCAACGGTATTTTCCAGCCAAATGAAACTTGCACTTTATTATATTAAAATTTAATGGACTACAAAACTGCATACCACAAATTTTTCTAAAAATTCTGAACAAAAAGTTTAGAATTTGGGTGAAAATTTGTCGAATTTTTATAATTTTTATACAAAGTTTGAAAAGTGGATTTATAAGGTGTTTGTTGTACAACTAGCCAGGCTTTTATAAAAAAATATTAAACATAAAATAAACCAAAGAAATATAGCCAAAACTCTTCAAAGTAAAGCGAGCCTATTATATCTTCCGCCACTGTATATCCCAATTTGAAGCCAGAAATTAGCCTGAGAATTATTTGAGGTACTTCAAGGTCCTCTAGTGATTTTTTCAGAAACGCATACAATTTTTACGAATGATGCATGAGGCTAGGGTGCTTCCAATAGAAAGTTACAACTTTGATTAAGTTCACGTGGAAGCTGGGTACAGAGAAAAATGTAATAAAGAGCCTTATGCTTAAAAAATTATTGTTGGTAGATTTCACGTAAAAAATGGTAGAAGTTGGTAAATTTTTTTGTTTTAAATAAACAAATAGATAGTTTGTCGCTTATCTATTCGACTAAATTTCCCCCTTTTCGCTGTGATTTTCTTCGTTGCTTAAAATTTGTTTCGGCTATGTTGTCGGCGGAGATTTTCCCCACTCTTCGTTCTAGTAAATCGCGTTCCGTGTTCCATCTTTGGCATGTGAAGAACGTGAGTTCCGCATTGTCTATCCCGGCGTCATATGTGCTACTTGGGGTCTCCACTTCCCAATTTTGTGCAGATATTCATGCGAAAGTATCCATGCCCAGACAGCAATGGGCAATGCAATAGTTGACATCTCAGTGACCCCTTTCCGCCCCTTTATTTATTTCTGGAATAAGCCTTGCCCTCCCACTGCCTCGCTTTACTGCGCTCCATTGCGTATAGTGGTAGAGTTCACGTTTCTATTTCGTGCGATGTTTCCGTTGTGCTTGTATCCCGAATTAGATGCCACTTTATTTTCCAATTCTTAGCCGCCAAGTCTATATCAGCAGACCGCTTATCACTAGGATCGAAGCCTCTGATTTGAGAATTTTTCTTGAGAACGAACAGACACTAAGATGAAAATTATGTAATGATTGGATAATCAGTCTTAAGTAGCTTTGAGACAAATCCTTTGAGAAATCTCGTGAAACTGATGAATTGTACCTATATAAGTACATATAATGCAAACAAATAAAGCCCCATTATGAGCACAGTTGTCGGTATAATTACAGGGCACTACCTAATGGGAGCGCATGCTAGGCGAATGTATTATCCCGCTAATGATTTCTGTCGTGCCCCACAGGGTCGAGGAGGAGGTGGGGATTGTAGAATACTATCTCTGCCACTGCCCCGCTCTGGCAAGGTCAAGACTTGCTACTTTCAACGAACATGCTTTTCGGTGTTTAGCCGATCTCGCCTCTGTGGACGTTCGCGAACTTCAACGATACGTTAAGGTTACACGATGGTTCTATCATTTGGGGAAACTAACGGAAAGGCATTACAATGGCTCAAAGTGGCCTAAGCGTGTCTCTCTGCCGTTCCGTGCGCAGTGACAACCACCGTAACCTAACCTAACCTAACCTAAAGCCACTCAATAATTATCGCATGCCCCCATTGATTTGTGTTTAAGCCAACTACTTTCCCTTTTCAAGTCGCTATCTTCTGTTTTGTTTTTTTTCTTCGCAGCCCACCACACCACTTTACTTTACTTGCTTTCTGTATAAATTTGCACAAAAAGTACATAATCAGTTTGCAACTCATTTACTGTGGTTAACCGTTGCACTAGTCGACGGAATTCTGCTGCTACTGCAGGCGCCCAGCTGCAAATGACGCGCCAAATCAGTGACGGGCTGTGCTTAGAAACTTTTGCAACTTAATTAAATTTTATACAGTAAATTATGCATAGATCGTGGGATGGAATACGCTTGAGAACAAAGCCAATTATTTATATCTACATACAAACATATGCATTAAAACACTTAAGTATGTACATATATTCTTAAATATGATAGAAATTGCATTAGTTGTGTCGGTGACTTTAAGGCGCGTTAAGACACCAGATTTTGCTAAACTTATACATACTTGAGTGACTTTCGGTTTAAGCTGTTGCATGCAGTTTTAACGAATTGCAGTGTATGTCAATGCAATATGCTTAAGTAAGTAAGTATGTAAATGTTGCTCTTACCGAAGGGTGTGCAACAGCAATTGGCTAATTAAAATCTGGCATTTGCTGCACAAAGTTTTGCCCGCCGCATACAAAGTTGTCTGGCTTGCTTTGAAGTAAATCTCTGTTGCTATTTTTCAATAACTACTTTTCAATATTAAGTTCAGTATTTAGAGTGTAAGCTGACTTACTGTTAAGCGCTCACAACTTAAAATTCCTAATTTGGGATTTGAGCTATGGAAAAGTGGAGGTCTATGAGGTAAAAGAATATTTAACAAGGGACGTTTAGATTCGACTTCTCAAAGCCAGAAAATGTAATTTGTGATCAATAAAAATATTTATACAAAATGGAAGCTTATGTACTTCTGCAAGGCCGAACCTTATGTATTTGTAAGACAGATAACATTTCAGCTAAAATTTTCTGATTCTCGATACCAGAAGATTTTTTTCTTGAAGAAAAGTCATAGGGATAACATATTAATGTTTTGTTTTGGTTTTATTTTTGCTCAGTGCATAAATTTTTAGGTTAAACAGGCAGATCTGGTTAAGGAATTAAGAGGGTGCCCGCACAGACCCATTTCGGTTTGTTTTTTGACCTTTCTGATTCTTTTGCGCATCCTCCAATGGAGTTTTCCCAAATCTATCCAGGTACTCGAAGAAGTGCTTCCCCAGAAACTTGCTTGCACGATTTCTCCGAAGCGCGAGACATTCGCATAAAAATTTCTATATGGATTCTGTCATTCTGTCATCGTCTTATCACCACAGGTTCTACGAAAATCGGTACGTGGAGATCGGAAAGTGATGTCAAAGAGATCGTGCGGATCTCCGGCATTATTGAGGGGATATCGGGTTAGTTGTCATTGGCACAAAAACCTTAATTACAGCGAGTTTTGATGGAGCTATGTACCAGCTTTGCCAGCATGTCCATTGCATATATCTTAGCCTTTAAAACGCTGCTCTAAGCTATGAGTCAGTAGTCCTCTCTCAAAGATTAGATGATTTAAGATCTTATCCCAATCTTATCAACTTTTATGATTTGATAATCGCATCTTCTGTACTCCCCCCATTCCCTCTGCAGATCGTGGTCTGATAAACACAAACACGAAGACCTCAATCTCAGTGTACTTTTTCCTATCCACAAAAGGGATTAAAAAGCGGAATAAGTCTTCTTAATATTGCTTCTAAGACTGATTGTACCTTATCAGTGTGACTTCAGGCCTGGTAAGTCGCCACCGACCAGATTTTAACAGCAAGTCAAATCCTGCAGAAGACACACACATTATATTTTTGTCGATTTTAAAGCCGCTTTTGATAGTATGAAGAGAAGCTGCATCAAGGTCTGGGAGAGTGATGTTAAGCACAAATTTGAGCCCCATTCAAAATGCGAAGGACCTCTCTGCACCGTGTGAGACCAAAAGTATAAAAAGAAGCTAAAGTGGTTGGTTTAGTGGTGAACGGGGGCAACCTAATGAGTCCACGTATTTCGGGACATACATCACTGCTGACAGTCATATATTTGAAGTAGTGGAGGGCTTTGTGTGCGTAGGAGTCAGCATCAATACCACCAACAACATCAGCCTGGAAATCTAACGAAGAAATACTCTTGCCAACAGGCGCTGCTTTGAGCTCGATAGGCAATTTAAAAGCAGAGCCTGCGAAAATTCGTAAAGGAGAGATGCATAGCTTTGGTAATTAGCTAAGTAATAGACTGGCCGTGCAAATCGCCTTTTCAACAAGGGAGTTATTGTGGCAATCTTTCTATGAAGCTTGGCATGGTCGGTTCGAATCCTACTGAAAGAAGTCTGATGAAGAAATGTGGTGATTTCCGAAATAGCTATCACTTCTACCATTTTTTTCAAATTATTGTTGCTTTTCCACAATAGATTTTCATTAAAAAACGGCCTCGAGCTCAATAAAAATTGTTGAATATAATTATCAAATAATTTAAATTAAAATTTTTAAATATATGGCAACCTCCACAAAAATTTTTTTGGCTGTAAGCGTTCTTCAACCTCTTTCTTTTGACCGCTATATTGCAATATTTACATTATCTTATCAATTTACTTGAACTGCAATTTTTAAATAGGTGGCAACACTATATATATATTTTATATTTTTTTTGCATTCAATTGCAAGCAAAGCAAGAAAGTTGAAACGACTTGAAGGTACAGACTCTCCCCTTCCACATATGAGCATAATTGAATTCAATACTTGAACTGTGTAAAAGCAGTCTTAGGGCCCATTTTTTTATTGCAAGTTTAAACTCAGTTAATCAATTCTTAGTTTGAACCAGCCAGCTTGAGCGTTTAAACTAAGTTTAAACCACAGCCATTCACTGAAAAACTTTCCGTTAAACAACACTTTTAGACTTTAAAGTTTAGAGGCATTGGCAAAAAAAATCCTCCAGGAATGCATTTCAAAACAGTTTGACTCTGCACATACTATTTGTCCAGCTGACCATTGTTTCCTTAAATTTATTCGCTATTAGTTCAAACGAATTGAGAAAAAAAATTTTTACTTTTCTTACATACTCCATCACTTATCTAAATAAATACATATGTAGCTATGCACTGTTTTCCTTAAAGAAAAAATAAACAAAAATTTAAATCGCCAACAGCTTGCAAAGTCAGTGGCAATTTTGTCACTAGCAACAACAAATAGTGCACACACAGATAGTGGATTGTAGATAAATGCCAGTTTCACAGCGGGGTGTGTAACAGTTTGGAAGGGCGTTTGACAACCAAAATAGTGCACTGCCATTCAGTAGATTGTCGTTTAGGTGGTCCGTATGGCTAGCACGTGAGCTTGAGGAAGTGTCATTAGCAGCCGTGTGCCGCATGTCGAGCAGCGTATACCAAAGTGTTGTGTGCCGTGTGCCCGGGTGCCCGGTTGACAGGTTCATTGTTCACCCATTCGATGTAATATTTTGTTGCGAAAAGTTAACTAAAAAAAAAAAAAAGATGAGTTAAAATTTTGTCGCCAGCGTCTGTGCTGTGTGCTGTTGCTTCCGCACTTCATTTTTTCGTAATTTTTTACACTATTCTTGTTGAATTTCTCTGCGGATGTGTCGCAACGGATTTACCTGTGACGCCATCAAATTCATTTTTCTTGCTTCCTTTAAGTTTTTGTTTTTTTCCTTTACGCTATGCTTTCATCCACAGCTTATTTTTTAAAAACGTTGCTACGTGATGTTGTTTATTCAAGCTGTTTCATAAAAGAAAAATAGAATAAAATATGTTTCACAAAATCGAAATTGTTGCAAAAGTGGTGGCAACACGAGCTGGCATTGATGGCTAGCAGTATTTTCTTTTTTCATGTTGCCAGACCGAATGGACCTTTTCAAAACAAAGGAAAGATGGATTAAAGGTTTATGCAGCATATGGATTAAATACATACATGTATACAAATAGAGATGCAAAAAGAAATGAAAGCAATTTTCTAACGCCATGTGCTGCCATAACAGTTCCTTTTCCTGCCTGTTTTTAAATTTCTTCAATATTTTTTCTAAATATTTTTTTCACCAAATTTTTTACGAAATATGAAAAATAGGCGTTCATGTGTTATTAGTTAAGAGATCATTACTCATATATAGATACATATGCATGCATTATTTGATGCATATGGAGATGGAAACAAGTATTGCCAAAATAGATACCCGTATGAGTAATTGCAGCAGATTGTTTAAGATTTCCATCAGCTCAGAACGTTTGAATGAAGTATTAAGCTGGGATCACACGATTTGTACATTTGTGGAGATTTGTATACTTTTACAGTTGCAGAGTGCGGTTGTTTAGAATTTGTTTTTTTATTGAGCTGAACTCATTCTCGATAAAAATTTCCAGACCACACTACTCTGTAACTGTCCAAATTATAAAAATCTCTACAGTGCAGTGGAAGGCATTGAAAGGGTTTGGAAGGGATAAGAAGGCACTGGAAGTGATACGAAAGCATTGGAAGGGATACGAAGGTATTGGAAGGGACAGAAAGGCATTGGAAGGAATACGAAGGTATTGGAAGGGATGGGAAGGCATTGGATGGGATACGAAAGCATTGGAAGGGAAAGAAAGGCAGTGGAAGGGATAGAAAGGCAGTGGAAGGGATAGAATGGCATTAGAAGGGATAGGAAAGCGTTCAAGAAGTAGTAAAAATGTATTAAGGAACCATTACAAAATTAGGACTATTTTGGGATTTTTAACTTTTTGATATTTTCTTCCCCAACTTTGACTATCTGTGGCGAAAAAAAATGTACTGAGCTATAGCTGCACATTACCTAAAAAAATTTCTTATTCAACAAAGATTTCAGAAAGGTGTCACACTTACTATTTCGAATAGAAACAAGAATGCTAGAATGTATTTAATAGATTTAAATTTAAGTTGCTCTTGTTTGTTTCTGATACTCCAGTCAGATAGATTGTTAAGATCACTTTGTGATAAAGATATATACGACATGCAGGTAATTCTGCTGAAAATTTTCAAATCATCTTTAGAGAGTAGAAATTAAGCATTAAAACAGACCCAAACGTCATTAATAAAAACCACAAATAATAGCGGACTTGGAGTTCTCTCCTGAGGCACACCTGAGGAGGCTACGAAGGGATGTGCTTTAGTATTACTAATTTCGACATATGAGGTAAGACCTGAACCAAGAAAGAAAATTTGAATGCAAGCCTAACTTTTCCAGCTGTAACAACGTTATACTATTTCCTTCACAAATGGTGAGTTAAGAAATAGGCCTGTAATTTCTTAAATAGTTCTTGTCCTAAGATTTGAAAATCGGTCAATAAAATCGCCTGTAACGAGGGAGAGATTAAAAATATATTTTAAGGGCACACGAAGTGAAATACTGCATTTCTTAAGAAGAAATAAAGAGAGCCAAATCCCATTTTTTTTTTATTGAGGACTGTAAGGAAGAGATGCATTGATAACATCAAATTTAGACACAGTCCATGATCCAAATTCTAGAGCGTGGGGAGGGTCATGCCAACTGAATTTTATGGCTAATGTATGAACGAAATTTAAATTCAAGAAATCAGCAAAAAGGTTTACGAAGTCCGATAAACTCCGATAATGCCTGCCATCAAATGTCACACAAGCAGGATTATTGTGCAAACTTTCTTTGAATGAATATTGCAAAGCAGTAAGCCCTGCAGTTACCATCTAGATGCCATCCAGCTACAAGCTAGTACCATTTTCAGTTTTTGAACCGAGATAGATAACATTTCATTTCTTTATGGCAATCATATTTATACTCGTAAAAAATACTAAGCTCGCTTATAAATTACCAGAGCATGAAATGCGCTTATGTATGTACAAATGCATGTACTCTGGGGTTAATATAAGAACAGAATTTTATCCTATTGACAAGAAATATTACACATCAATATATGCTCGTACGATAGATAACTGCCAAGTTTTAAGTGAATTTATTCACCCATTACCGTTTCTGCTGAACTTTTACCATTTTCCTAAAATTGAATCAAATGTGAAATCAATTGTGGATGAGGTTGCAAACAAAGCATAACATTTGGCTTGAAAAACTTGAGAGCACAACAAATTTGCTAACATTGCCTATTCAAACTGAATATGGAAATCAATAGGACATTGATGAGAATCTGCATTGAATGGACCAAAAATCAAAAATAGTAAAAATTTGCTTGACCTAAAATCGAAGATAGTTAATATTTTGGTATATGTACCATATGCATGTATGTATGTATGTATGTAGGTACCTACTATTTTCATTCCAAATCTCATACAACAAAACACGTCTGATGATAGTTGCTAACAAAGTTGGAAAACCAAATCAAGATTTTGCAGGAGGCAAATGTACATTTACAGCAGGTTTGCATAAGTAACCAAGTTTAAGTGACCAAAGTGTAACTGAACTTTGAAATGTGTAACTAACTGTTAGTTTATGTATGCATGTGTAGATGTAGTAGGTACAAAAAAAAGTAAAAAAAAAGACATTGGTTTTCAATATTGCTTACTGACAAGCAGTTTGCAATTTATTTACTTAGAAAAAGGGCTGCAGTGATGCTTCCTCTGCCGTTAACTATTAGATATGCCCAAACAGCCGAAGCAACAAAAGTAGAGGTAAGGAGCAGCGGCAGCAATCAGCAGCCGGCAGCTGTCAAAGCATACTTCAATTTTTGTATTGCATTGAAACAAATAGGTAGTGTGTGTATGTACATATATGGGGCATTCTTTGCCAAGCGGCTGCTGAGACGAGATGCGAGAGATGTGAAGGTTACTCATACGCCATGTACGCACGTTCGATTTTAACTTCATCGTGATAAATCGTAGGTGCAATATGAATCCGACATTGAGATAGGGCGTTCTTGAACCATTTGCTGAGTTACAGCGTTCTGCAACCAAATTATGAAATAGGGCGTGCTTGTAAAATTTAGCCTGATGGCGCATTTTCGAACCGGCTGCCGCGATAGGTCGAACTTCCACTCATACGTCGATATAAAAATATATCCTTTAAATTAATTTTTTTTTTTTAAATCAAACGAAAAAACAGAGAAATGCGGTAGCTCGCTTAGCAAATAATGACCCATATATACCATATTTGTATTTTTCTATGTATGTATGTATGTATGTATATATGGATGCCATTTCTGCTCACTAAACTCAATTTTGTGCAAAACATTTTCCTTCGGTTACTTTCAATTTTCCACTAAACTACAAAAACCTACTTCGAGTGCAGGTATGTATGTATGTGTGTGTATACATCTAAGCCTCTATGTGCTTTTCAAACGACTTCTGCTGCACGTAAACGAAGTTACGTGTGCAATTTTACGTTTGAGAAAACTTAAAATTTCCTTACGTGGCTGCCGCTCAAATGCTCCTCTAAAGAAGAATATAGATACACCTATGTACATACATTTGTACACTTGTAGGTTGTACGATGTGCACAGGTTGTCGATGCTTGCTGGTGACTGTAGTTTTTTAGGCAAAAAATTTGAAACAAATTTAATTTGTGTCGTTTAGGACATAGTACCAAACGCACTTAGAGTCCAATGAATAGAAACTAAATAAGAAGAAATAGAATTACATTTTGGGAAACAGGCTTTCAAGATCTACATACGGGCAATACATCATCGATTACAACTAGTTACACACATATGTATGCACATACAGGCACAAAGGTAAGTACTATGTATTTGAAAAGGGCTGATCTTAAACGATTGCTTTATTCACTTAGATAAGATGCCAGCCTCTTTAGCAGACATATCGGATCGACTACTATATCTATCGCAGGTTCACTTTTCGTGAAATCTATGAAAATACTTTCACGGAATCCTTGTAGACAAGAACGTAAATTCGATGCAACAGATCTGCAAGATACGCCAACCAAACAATGTTGAGTCTGGTATCACAGTAGAAAGCGAGGTGCTTTGGTGGCCCGCTTCGACTTATTCTGGTTAATCGCTCACTGAAGTCTGTAGCATCTGTCTACCAGGAGGTTCAGCTGGACGAGGACGTTTGTTTTGGATACTGCAACTCGCTAAATAAACGTGTACGCAGTAAAATTAACTTGTGGTGCTCGACGCCTAAAAGAAGACCTCTTCTATTGTTGACGAACGTGGCAAATTTTTTAAACACTTGTTATTTTAGAGCATGAATCTGGAATGCCTACGCTCTAAATAGGGAAGTGGGCTCCGCCTGGAAGGCTGATATCCTCGAGAAAACTTAAATGAGATAGAAAAAACGTGAAAGCGTCCAGCTTTGCGCCATCTACCATGTAAAGAAGTGAAAACCCGGTGCTACATTTGTGATAAAATGGAGACTTGGTCACCAGCTATTGTCAATGATTCCAATGGAATAATCTAGTTTATTTGGGCCCCGAGAGGATCAGAGAGCGAGACGTGTAAATACCTCTTTTAAGAAAAAGTTTAAGTGTGCATTCACCGTGGTGATATTAAAATAACGCTTGGCAGTTTAATAGACAGCTTAGACAAGGAGGAGATCTTTGTATCAGCCGTTTCAGCATACGGAGATCTATGAAGCCACAGACTGAAAAACCAGAAACAATGCGATTGATAAATGATATTCTTCTAGTGTTTTAGCCGTACGTACGATCGAGGACGAACTACTGTAGAAGAAATATTGAACTGGCAACGCGAGCTACATACAAGGCGAAGACAAAAATTCGTGGAATGCAAAGGTTGCAAGGGAAATACAGTCAACATATTTATTTTTCCCCTTCAATATAGTTTATTGGATCGGGAAAAAATATTTTTTGTCTTTCGCCTCAAAATGAGCCCAAAATCGCCTCCTTGACCTCATTGTCGATGGAAAATTTGTCGTTGGAACTTTACAAGGGCACAGCCATAAGCCCAAATCGTTTAGGCGTTTTTTTTTTTATTAAATACCTACACCTTTTAGAGACAATTTCCGTTTTTATAAAAATATAGTTAATTCTGTAGTATAAATCAATAAAATATAAATGTAAAGGCTTACCTAACATTTAGAAAAATTAGCAAAATTTGTTGCATTTTTTCTATTTTTTTTTATAAGAATTTTTAAAAATTTGTTTGGTATGCAGTTTTGTAGCCCATTCAATTTTAGTGCATGTTTGAATCGGCTAAGAATTCATGAGCCTTTTTTATACTCCCAGCTTACACAGCCAGTGGTTTACTCGTTGGATCGAATCCCCGTGAAGAAGTCTGATGATCAGATGTGGTGATCTCCGAAATAGCAGCTATAACTTCTACCATTTATAAATTATTGTTGTTTTCCACAATAGTTATCATTTTAAACGGTCTCATGCTCAATAAAATGGTTGAATATTTTTGCTATATAAGGAAGCCATTGCTCAGCACCATTAGCTAAAATATAGCAAATATTAACGAAATTTATGAGTTATGAAAAAAACTAAAAAATTCTGAAAAAATATTTGAAACTTTGCTGAAAATTGGCGAGTTTTTCTAAATTTTTGAAAAGTTTGTTTTTTATATTTAAACTGTTTATATAGTACCATTAACTATATTTTAATAAAAATAAATAAAAAAAATTACCAAAAACGTTATTAAAATACAAAATTAAAATATCTATATAAAAACGTTTCGTAGTAGGAGTACATAAGTATGTACATTTCTAATGAGTCACATGTGCAATTTGGGCGTATTGCGCACATACAGAGCACATAAAATTATTACCAAAAAGCCTTTCAATTCCGCTTGTCATTTTTAAACATGTCAAGGTTGCATGTACTAGAACATACTACATACTGCCTGCAAAAGTACTACTTAAGTTATGTGAGAAAAAAGCTTACCCCGCAGCAAGATACATTTGAAAATTGCAAGGAAAAGCTATGCTTAGAAAGTTTGTCTCAACTATCGCTACAAGTGCAAAAAGAAATGTTAGCGAAGTATTTTTACAAAAAAAAGCACTGCCTCCTTTTTACTCCCACACATTCGTGCAAGCACATTTAAGAGCCAAGAGTGCATTTTCTCATGTAGATACATATTTACAAACATATCTAATATTTACAGTGCATGTGTTAGCGCGCGCGCGCGAGTGAAAGCATGAATAATGCAAGCAGGTTAAGTGCATTTGTTGCGCCAGCTGCTATTCGCCAACATGGAAATGGCATTCGGCATTGCCACAAAGATTGCAGACTTTTCGGTGATGCCAATACATACATAAGTAACTAAGTAAGAAACAGTTGTTTGAAAAAGTGAGCCTGTTTCAAAAAATTAACTATTTAGTTATCTAAGGTTTTTCAATACCTCTTAAGCAGTTGATAGCTGAATGCTTCAGAAAAAAATCCTGAAATTGAAATTCAGGTTAACTTAATTAACTGGAATATTAATTTCACAAGTGACGACCTAATTATTGACATTCGTTCTGATGCTGGAAGTTTACATTCAGAATGAGCCGAATACCACACTCAGTTCATCTCGCTGGCCACTTTCATCATTCCTCACATGTGAAGGTCTCGCTCGCGGTCTTAACCGTAAGTAACATTGACCTGTTGAGAGCCATCGATACTCTTTGTCATCCACGCTATCATAAGATAGTGAAGAAGACTCTCTTTCACGAAATTTAATTGTATGAATTCAAAAAGTTCACTCAGGCGTGTCGCTTGAGTTTTACTGATCTCTTACGTGAAGATCTGTGTGTTGCAAAGTAAACGCCTGTCACTCCGAGCTATATATTTTCTTAACTCAACGACGGTTTATATTCAGCCCTATGAAATCAAATTCTGGACGAAAAGGTAAAACTGAAATTAAATATCCATGTCGATGGTTTACCAACACTGACGTTTAAGCCAGATCACAGTGTGTCGTATAGAATTAGCGAGATGGACAAAATTCATTGCCGAATATGTAGAAAATGATCACTTTTTAACATAAAGGATATCCGCAAAGCCCTGCCTAAAAGTTTTTTTTTTATATCCTACATTCTACTGGGAGTTATTACAGTGTTCAGAAATCTATTTATAATTTTACTGAAATTCAAAAATATATATATATACTATTTGAAAAACCTTTTATTGTAAAAGTGTGCACACAGACCATTAGTTGCCTTGATGTATGTCAAGATATGCACCTACAGTGACAGTTTTTAAATTTTTTTAATTTTTTTTTGAATTTAGTACAAGGTCTGAAATGCTGATTTATATCGACGGCTGAATGGAAGATTGACCTATCTCGGCTGCCGGTTTGGAAGCACCCTATCTCAGAAAATGACTCAAGAGCGTCGTTCTTCAAAATTTAGGAGAAGGACGCCCTCTGTCGGAATTTTTTTTTCAAAAACGGTCCTATTTCAACTGAAAACATATTGAAAATTTTTTGCTAATATAGAGCGTTTTTGAAGTGGCAGCAGAGATAGCGCGTTTTCGAACCAGATGCCGAGATAGGTCGATCCTCCACTCAGCCGTCGATATATCGTTTGTTATGTAATTAGTTACAATTAAAAACAAAATTATTAAACATCAAATAAACAAAAGAAAACTATTTAAAATTTTGTCAACATTTTTTTTGTTTCTATTGTTTTTTCTACCAATGTTCGTTTATGTATTTAAATCGATTAAATTGACGATAACGATATTACCCGGACATCGATAACTTATCGATAAAACTTCGTTAAAAAACAATATTGATTACTTTTATATCACCGATAAATTTGTACTAAATATCGATAGTGCCATCAACGAAAAAATAACTAAATATCGAAAATGATATCGATAAATATTATTGTAAATAAGAATATAGATAAATGTGTGGATAGTCATAACCAAAGCAATATTTTTTAAAATTTCAATAAATATATTTATCGAGCATGATTTCGACCGCAGAATATTTAAAAGAACGCAGCTAAAATGTAGATCAATAACGCAAACACCTGTACGTCTGTTTAATATGTACTTAGTACACCTATAGTACAAGCATTTATTTTCATGTTACCTTTGTGGTTTTTCGCCATCGATGCCGCGTAGCGCCAGTTTCCGAAGCGCCAACTGCAGCATCAAATATTTGCAGAATGCAAGGATATTTCTTATTCAATACGTCTCATTCCATGCTCACCTGTGTACAAATATACAACTCCATAAGTATTTCATCTGTAACTACCTACATACATACATATGTACATATTTGCTGTAACTTTAGCATTTTGTATGTGAAAGCATTTTCTTTTCACACTTGCGAAAATATTTAATCAAACCTTTCTTGCCTTTCGGCTTCGTCTTTAATTCACCTTCACTATTAGTATATTTGTATGTATGTTTTAAATTGTACCATGATGTGCATGCATAGTTAATATTAGCCGTTATTACTTCTCAATACAGCATCGCATGGTTTCTACTGAATTTCGTTTGCAATTTCATTTCGACCACAAACTTTGCACTTCTAACTATTAAAATATTGAAAAGCTCTCTGTGCTCTTGAAGTATGTATGTATGTATTTTTGTGAAACAATCAAGCTGAGTAGAGTAAAATTCGAGTAGATTTTCAAGTATTTATTTTTACTTCGATTTTGTAAATACTTACGAGTGTAAGTATGCACTTACAAAACAAATGAAGTTGTACAGTAGATTTAATTTGATAAGATTTCATCGATCGATTTTATCAGCTGCATTTGTATACATATTTATTTGATTGCATTTTTGTGGTGTAGATGTGGCTTTCGAGCGGATTGTTTTGAGTAACTATTTTATTTTTAAATTTATATGAATTTAATTAATTACTGATTTGAAGAATTATTGATTTAAAGAAATTGATAAGAATTTAATAAATTATTGGTTTAAAGAAAATAAAAATAATATGTACATACGTAAACACCTAAATCTGTTTTTTTAGTCAGGTCAGCGACGGTTGGCGGTCCTCTGAAATAACTAGTACACAATTTATAATTCAAAAAATAAAAACCCCTTATCTACTGTTAAGTGAACTAGGTTTCTTTTTCTTCCTGTCCAAGGCTGAGTAATATATAGGCGAGAGGACAGTCGGGAGGATAATTCTGACATTGGTCTCATACCATTTCTCTCAGTATTACTACGATGTGCTTTTCCTATTCTCATTTCCATTTACACAGCCAGCAAACATTTCAAATAATGAGCCTGATGCTCCCAAATCAAGCTTGCACGAGCCGCCATTGGTCTTCCTACCGCTTCTCCCCTGAAACGTGCAAGCAGATTCAGAAGTGTCATCGGAACGGCCACGACCTTCTAGTTCCACCTGCCTAGAATGAGCTCTGGAATCAGTAGCCAGACCATCGTTAAACCCAGCTGAGGTCTCCTCGAACTCAGAGACTGATAGCACTGTGATTCTTGACACAATCAGTGTGTGATCTGCTGCCTCAGGTCTATGCACATCATTTCTAAAATAAATTTAAAAAATTTATAAATTTGTAATGTACTCATTTTACTCAACTTCGGTTTAAAAAAAATGCATAACTCAAATTATAGTAGAGTGCACCCCATAATACTATACTTAAATATAGCGCAATACTCAAAGCTACCATTGTGATTTTTTTTAAATTTTTTCAAGATTGCATATTTTCAAAAACTAATTTTATTTTAATTTGTATGTGAAAAATTTTTCAAGAAAAAAATTTTAAAAATATTTCTTTTCATAGAGAATTTTGATGTGTAAGTGTTATTTTTTTCAAATTTTCTCCTCGCCCGTTCTCGAGATATTTGGAAAACTATTAAATCGATTTATTTTTGTTCATATCAACCATCAACCCTAAAAATTTTAAAAATTTTAAACAAAAACATGAAGTGTGAACCCCGTCCGTTTTGGTATGGAATGCCCCATATATATATAGACATTTGTACTTACCATTCATACATACATAAGTACGATAACTTTGACAGCTGTACCATAACCAAACCTTTTTCTTAAATACCAAACAACAATATAATAAATTTTAAAAGCAGTTTAAATTTCAAACCACACAGTTCGGTGGTTGCCAAATGACCAATGTGCCATTAAACTTACCACTACACCTTTTTACCTTAAATTCTCCAATACTGTTGTGGAAGCACAAACGAAATGAATGAAAGTTAATATCAAATGTTAAACGAATGGGATATCCGCCCGCATGCTTGAAACTGTGTGTGTTTTTCAGTAGCAGTTTTTCGCTCGATTTGAGTTGTAACCTTAATGAATTTACTTTAATCCGTATAAGCTCAGCGACAATGGCAAAGAACGAAAACTTTTTTTAAATTCACAACACATACCAGAAGACAAACACGTGCACCAAAAAATGCGGATAAGCGTCCACATGCTGAGGCAACCAGGCAAACAAATGGTTTGGTAACTATTTTGTGAGATGAAAGCTGTGATTTTGTGTTAAATGAAATCTTAAACGATATTATTAAAAAAAAAAAGCCAGTTCATCGCTTTACTAAAAAGGCATAACAATCAATTCAACCTTGTCTTCCGTTTTGGTGGCCTTGGTGAAGTGCAACGCAATTAAATAAACTTATTCCTTTCATTCAAAATGGAGAAGTATGTGGAAGTTTTCAAAATTCAAATCGAACACTTACTAAGATTGCCCTTGAGATTGAAGAAACCAGTTTAAATTTGAACGCGGTGCTTTGTGCTGCATTTAATTAGTAAGGGAGTATGTTTGCTATTTAAGCCAGATCGGACTAAAAATATTAGTTTTAAAAATATCGCGATCACAGCGCCACCTATCGAAAAATCATGCAATCTACTTCCAATTGGCTCGAAGGAAAGGAAGAAGATCTGCCTTTACCAAATCTTAGCAGGTCGCGTCTTAGCTCTGCGTCTCAGTTAAAGATCCTTTCGCCGGCTGAAATGTCTGGAAATAAGGACGTCGAAAGCAGTGAAAAAGCTTACTAGTTAGCTGAAACACAGAAGTATTCTCAATAGTATTGTAGCAGATTTCACGCAGTATTGGACTTCCGCTTAAGTTAGCTTGTATAGGCCGTCTTCATTTAGATTTTGATGGAGACACACTGTTGTGATATCGTTTAGGCTCGTGGCCGACTATATTCCTAAAAATATATAGACCCAACTTTTTTTTGTTTCTAAAGTGCCTAAGATCGGTCGGAAAAGTTTTAACTGTAGAATATCTACTAACCTTAAAAACATCCTTTTTTAATACCGCCTAATACCATTGCTGCCACAACCAGCGTCAGCAGGTTTCCGGTAAACAAAAACTGGTCAATTCTGTAACAGATCGTTCCACGTTTATGCCGCTCTCACATACCACCTACAGCTACGATGCTTACAATCATGTGAGACAATTTTCGTCTTGGTTAATATTACATGATTAACAAAGATAAAGTTGCCTGAGTCCCGTTTGTCTCCGAAAATGGAAAAATAGTTGTTGGATGCTTTAAATTTCGTCCCCATCTCGGCAGCTTCACCAACCACCTTCAGTTTGGGGTGTTTGCTTTCGAGTTCGGGCCAGATTTGACGTGCTACCCCAAATGTTGATCCTCTGCTTAAAATTCGCCAGTTAAACTCAATAAGTTTCCAGTTTTCGGGATGTAAACAGTATACGATCTCTATGGGAAAAGTTTTTGGCAGAAAGGACTGTTCCGCTGCTGACCATTTCATTTGCCTGATATATATAATTCTGTAGTTTGGAAGCCAAATTGCTCTTGTGGTGTACTTGGATGACAGCGTTCTTAAGATTTATTAGCAGCGAAGACTGTTAAGATTAGCCCTAATCAGTCACAGTGCGGCTTCTTTGATTGCTATCAACTCAGCTTTATGTAGACTGTTGTAACAATCAGAAGCATAATTTCAAAGAAATTCACCGAGTATGCTCTGCCACATTTTAAAGCCGTCGATGTCAATGAATATAGTTAAATTAAACTTCCAAGACTTTGTCTTTGGATTCGTTTTTCGGTGGATATGTATGGAAAAACCATTTTTCAAACTGAAGGTTGCTAACGGGTAGGACTGATTTAGTAGGGTTGGTGTTGAGTTCGCTTTCCTTCGTCTAGGTCTAAACAGAACATAGAGCATTTTGTAAAAGAACTTGAGGGTTTTTACGCACGGCGCTATCGTCATCATACGCAATGGTGTGACAGCCCCTGTTTGGTAAACTCACACAGAGATTTTTTTTATCGTTAAGCCTCCTTATAAGTGGGGAGAGGTACTTATCTTACTAGTGTCGTGCCTATTAAAACGTGTCCAGAAACAAAAATTCCCCCTATCTTCACGCAATTAGCGTGGGTACTGAAATTTCTGCTTGGAGTAAAGATTTACCATTCACTACTGGATGTATTTCACTTACTTGGGTATATGTACATAAATATGTAGCTTCTGCCCGACACACAAGTACACATACCGAAACCTATTTAAATTTTTTAAGAAGAAAAAGGTAAGGCTAATACGTCAAAAGTGTTTTCGTTTCACATAAGAAGATCTGACTCCCTTAGAGATGAAGACATTTTTAACTTTCTGGTTATATGGGACCGATGCAGGTAAGTCCTACATATGGACGTACGGGGCCAAATGCTTGGGGCTTGGAGCAAAGTGCTTTTACAGTTTGATTAGTTATCACTCGCGTAGTTAAACGTTTGTATGATAAATCGATAAAAACCTGTGTCTTTTACGAATCATTCCACTGATATTTCAGATCACAAAAAGCTTAAAATAACTCGACACTTTGGTTAAACCAGGTCGAAGATTCGTTGCACCAAAACTACTTTAGCTTGCTACATCTAATCCGACCACTAAATGCCTAATATTTTTCACAGTGTTAGTAAGTACTCACACTTTTACACCGCAAGCAAATAGTGTACATACATATAGATATATAATATGTATGTATGCATGTATGTGTACTTATTCAGGAAGGTAGCAGCCACATAACACGCTCTGCATGCCAAATGCGGTTGAAGCTTAGGTGACTTTTGGTGTTTGTATAAAACTATCATACAACTACCTTTATATGAACCTTTACTCATATACATACATATACATACGGTGACCATATTTATGGGAGCCGAATACCGGACAAAAAATAATTTTGAACATTTTTTCCACAAAAACTTATTGATCTTAAAGCCTTCTTCAATAATCCTAGATGTATTAGCCTTGAAATGGCATCCTTGTAGTAACATCATAAATTTGTAGGAAATTTTCCCCGAGATTTTTACCCACAAAATTAAAAAGAAACCTTAAATTTAAGTACAATAAAGTGCGATTTTGAAGTCGCTAAGACTTACCGTTAATTTTTGACCATTTTTTTTATGTTGTTGACGATGTTGAGCATCTTTTTCATACAAAGTAGGTAAGTATGGCTGACTTCCAAAACGTCAATTGCTTTGCATACGTACAAAGTATAACATAACGTCGAACTACAAAATATTGACAATGTATACTGTTCCAAAACATAAGTTATCGAAACGCATCGCCCGAGCATACTTTGAACTGCTATCAAATTATAACTTAAGAAAGTTTTATTACATGGCAGTTGAGAAGTGCATTCATTAATTTAATGAAGGAAATTTTTGGACATGCAGCAGCACATAGCACGAATTTAGGCGCCTGGTGTTAGCAGTCGCACTTAAACAGTATTATATGGGTTTTTTAGGAAAAGAGCTTTCTTTACTTTCATAAAGAATAATAAACGTTAAATAAACTAAGGAAAAATAGCCAAACTTTGCTGAAATGTCGAGTCCTAGCTTCTATTATGGCCACTGTATGTATTCCTCGAATCGAAACACAGGCATTCAGATCACTTAAAACTCATTCATAGGCTGGCCTTTTTAATGAGATGTTAAGGCATCGAAACACCGAATACGGGACAAATACAGGACATTAAAAGAAATACAGAACATTTGGCGCCCGTATAAAATAAATAAATTGCCAGGACAACGGGTCCAAAAAGAGGACTGTCCCGTATAATACAGGACGGATGGTCACCGTACATATACAGCATGCTTAAATATATATATATGAGTTTGTCAGCTTCAAAACTTTTTGTTGTAGTTTTGTATATACATATATAATTTTTTAAAGTATCCCTTTTCAACACTACACATATGGATACAGACAGTTTTTCATTGCTACATGGTACTGTGCTAGGTTTACATGTACTCGTACATATGTGCATATGACTGTAGCTAAGCTATAAATATACAAATGTCATATGTTTGCGGATTATTTGCGGATTTTCAATATTTGAAAATCTTCCACTACTCTGCTTCGGTTGCTCTTTTTAGCATAACTTGAATTGCGTCCGCACCAAAAAATACACGAATCGTATTTACAAAGCAAACTAAGGGCTAAGGATTTAGTTGAAAGCAGCCAGTTATGTAAACACACAGAGTGGTGGTGGGGAAAAAAACAGATATGCATGTCCGTAAAGTTAAGCGAATGGATACTGACAACTGATGCGTCTGCGTGCGAGTGTGTGCTGCTTACTTAGCAGCGGTTGGTTGTTTGTGTTAGTACTTAGCTATGCATTTGTGGTAGCTTTTAGAAATAGTTTTGATTTTGGCTAAAGAAAAGTTGCATATTTCGTCTCACGCTTCTTCCCAATAAACATTAAGTTTGAATTCAACTTTAGGTTGAGGTGAAAACTAAGGTAATTCTCAGATCTCCAACGATGTTTCTTAATAATGCAAAGAATTAAGTTTCTCAAATTGAGAAAAAGTGCTTCTCCAAATGTTCTCAAATGAATGATTGTAATACTGAAATAAAAATGAAATATAAAAGTGGTTTTCGTTTATAATTTGATACGACACACGGTGGGGGTGTATGAACAATCTGGGTCGCAAAAGTCTATAAAAAAATGAATACCAGTAAAAAAGAAACTGAGCAGCAAAGACCACTCGTAAGGAAACAATGCGCTACATTTCTTTTTGTTTTCAGTGTAATGAGGGCCCCACACGGGACAGGCGAAACTTGATTTCACTTTGAGTGTAAATCTTAATGTTCTAAGCGAAGCCTTGGGTTTTTGACAAGAGGGATGGGCTATGCACTTTGATAGAGTAAGGAAGTTTGTATGTACTTTTTAGATAATTTCATTGCAATTAGATGCACTATAACTACTGCGGTAAAATTTAAAAACTAAGCGATCAAAAAAAACTTGTGGAGTAATTTTTTTTTTAAATTGTAAATTGTTAGTTAAGGTAAGGTTTTCCCGGCATTATTATTATTAATTTTTGATTGTAACTACTTTGATGTTTCTACTAAACAACTTTGAAAAAAGCTTCCTCCAATTAACTTCGTTTTAGGAAATTTGGGTTGTTTAACGTCATAAGTATTGACTGAAGTATGTGTACCCTGGGACCGTGGACTCTTTTACTTTAGCCATCAACCATGGTTCGGCATCATGAATTACTATTTGAGGAAACATAAATGGAAGACGTTTTCAAAATGTATTTTATCGCGATTGTTAGAAGATTGCTTTCTCATGCAGTTGACCAAGCGTTTAAATGCATAACCTACTTTAAGCTCAATTTAACTAAGCTTTAATGCTTAGTACATTTTCCAACCTTACTAAAGTTAACGAACGTTTCTGTTTTACTACAAAATTTTACATAAACTCATAGATTTTTCTTTCAGCTAATTACCCCATAGTTTTCTGAAAGGCTATATTCATATGTAAATATGTCACTATACAGGGTGGTCCACATATTGATAGTGGCAGCTGTTTCTCGATTGAAGTCTTGACATAAAGTCAATATCGTATATCCGCGGAACAAAATTAATCGCTTTACGCTTGAACAACGTTGGGGAAATATGGGCCACGAAATGGACAACGATTTTGCTCGAAAAATCATATTTTCTGACGAAGTGCATTTTTATCTCGGCAGCTATAAGTAAAGCCGCTGCATCTGGGGATCGAAAAATCTGCACGTGATTGTCGAGAAGCCAATCCAATCTCAAAAAATGTCAGTTTGGTCAGACTTTTGCAGCGGTGGTATCATTGACCAAATTTTTTTTTGAAAATGCTGCTAGAAACGCGAGGTGGGTAACAACTACAAATGCGCGATAATTCATATTTTTTTTGGTCAGAAATTAAAGACATGGACTTGAATGATGTTTGATTTCAGCAGGATGGCACGCCACGCCAGAAGCGATCTTTTGCGCGAAATCGTACGGTAATCGTGTTATCAGCCGTCAATTGGCGATGTCAATTGGCCACCTCGGAGCTTTGATTTGACGCCGTTAGGCTTTGTTTTGTGGGTTGCCGTGAAGCACCGATATTCCGCAAACAAGCCATTAGCCATTCGTGAATTAGAGCTAGAAACCAAGGTCTTGCAAAACTGGGTTAACAGAATGTGTTGCTGCGAAGCCATTATTATTCAGTATTTAAAAAGAACCCACTATATGGACCGTCCTGTAAGTAAATACATATGTCTATGTTCCTCTTTCTAATGTGACACCGCTTATGAGTTATTATTGCTATTATATAGTATTGTTGTTGGCACTAGTGACGCGTGCCATAAGCTATGGTAACATATTTATTTTGATGGCTTGATTTAATATGCAGCGTTTGTTGAGGCGCCATATCGTATCATCATGTCAACGTTTGTTAGCTTTATGTCCGCGCCTCTGTCTGAGCCGCCGGCATAGATGTATGTACATACATATGTGGGGGTATGTGGTAATTCAATCGTGCGTCGCTGTAAATGCTATTTGACAGGTTGGTATAAAATACAACAACAAGGACACATTTTGGTGTCAATATGCCAGGAGTGAAACTAGATATGTATGTACATATATTTGATATCCATATGTATCGAAATAAATGTAATCTACATACATACATACTTATACCTTGCTTGTATTGGCGCTATGCACACTTCCATAAATTAACTTGGTAGATTTAGGAGTCTATTAGACTATGTCCCTTGATTTATGAATTCTAACAAAGCTGTTGGTTTAGATTTATGTGTGTTTATGCTAAGAGTTAATGATAATAGCAAATATGTAGGTGTCTATGTGTACATACATACATGGAAAATTGTATAGTGTCTGTTGAAGTGACGAAGATTTGATATTCATAGAATGTTTGATTTTGAGGTAACGAAACGTACACTCACATGTAAATATTTGTCTCAATATGTGCCATTAATAAGCAATTAAGTGACTTTCTGTTTGTAAGCTTCCTGGCATTAGGCTTAAGTGATAATTGTCGCAAGTAAATATATATATAACCAATCACTTTACTGTATCTCAAGGCTAAATATTTAATAACAAATCTTTAATGGAATAGTCACACAGCCACTTAAATAGACAATTAATGAAGTAGGAATAAGTGCATACATACATATATTTTGAAAGAAACTCGTTGGTTGTGATAGCAAGAGATACACAGGTTCTCTGAGCTTTTCTGCTATTCATGTTCATAACTATGTACATATATTACTAAGGCTAATTGCTGGCCCAACTGTATCCTCAATTTATAAAATCACTAAAGTCCTACTATTTTTCGGTAGAAATTTTTTTTTATTATTGCTAGCCTGTTTAGGCTAAATTTAGGATTATGTTATTGTTTAATTAGTGTTTACGTCTAAAAATATTGGAGAAAATGTTTGCAAGCATTTTTTTCTACCGCAGTTGTTTGTTTCATCCTCTTTTCTTAGAGTTCCAAATTTTCTTAATATACTTACCTCATGTCACACTTATGTTAGAGAATCAAAAATTGCTGAACTATTAGAACTTTTTCCGTGCCTTTTTGGTGGAGACTATAATTTTTTGTGAAATTTTTTTTTGCCAAAAATTTCCAATAAAAGATTTTACCGAATTTTTCAATCAATGTACCATTTTTGTTTTTTTTT
>NW_023458564.1:37580240-37585034 GCF_013731165.1 Rhagoletis pomonella | reverse complement strand
AACCGATGAGATTTTGCAAATTTTATGCGTTTTTTTTAAAAAAAAAGGTATCAAGCTCTTAAAAAATCACGTGTTACTAGAACATACCACACTGCTTGCAAAAGTACTACTTAAGTTATGTGAGAAAAAAACTTACCCCGCAGCAAGATACATATGAAAATTGCAAGGAAAAGCTATGCTTAGAAAGTTTTACTCAACTATCGCTACAAGTGCAAAAAGAAATGTTAGCGAAATATTTTCACAAAAAAAGCACTACATCCTTTTTACTCCCACACATTCGTGCAAGCACATTTAAGAGCCAAGAGTGCATTGTGTACATATTTACAAACATATCTAATATTTACAGTGCATGTGTTAGCGCGCGCGCGCGCGAGTGAAAGCATGAATAATGCAAGCAGGTTAAGTGCATTTGTTGCGCCAGCTGCTATTCGCCAACATGGAAATGGCATTCGGCATTGCCACAAAGATTGCAGACTTTTCGGTGATGCCAATACATACATAAGTAACTAAGTAAGAAACAGTTGTTTGAAAAAGTGAGCCCGTTTTAAAAAATTAACTATTTAGTTATCTAAGATTTTTCAATACCTCTTAAGCAGTTGATAGCTGAATGCTTCAGAAAAAAAAATTGAAATTCAGGCTAATCAGGCCGATCTAATTATTGACATTTGTTCCGATGCTGAAAGTTTACATTCGGAATGAGCCGAATACCACACTCAGTTCCTCTCGCTGGCCACTCTCATCATTCCAGACATGTTGCTTAACGTTTGACATCGACAAACTCCATGTTGCATGCCGGTTAAGTTACCAGAAAGTAGCAGGCAAAGCGACAGGCTTGGTCTGAAATGCTGATTTATATCGACGGCTGAATGGAAGATCGACCTATCTCGGCTGCCGGTTTGGAAGCACTCTATCTCAGGAAATGATTCAAGAGCGTCGTACTTCAGAATTTAGGAGAAGGACGCCCTCTCTCGGAATTTTTTTCAAAAACGTCCTATTTCAACTGAAAACATATGAGAATTTTGTGCAAATATAGAGCGTTTTTGAAGTGGCAGCAGAGATAGCGCGATTTCGAACCAGCTGTCGAGGTAGGTCGATCCTCCACTCAGCCGTCGATATGTCGTTTGTTATGTAATTAGCTACAATTAAAAACAAAATTATTAAACATCAAATAAACAAAAGAAAACTTTTTAAAGTTTTGTCAAAATTTTTTTGTTTCTATTTTTCTTTCTTCCAATGTTCGTCTATGTATATAAATCGATTAAAGTGACGATAACGATATAACCCGGGCATCGGTAATTTATCGATAAAACAATATTGATTACTTTTATATCACCGATAAATTTGTACTAAATATCGATAGTGCCATCAACGAAAAAAAGCTAAATATCGAAAATGATATCGATAAATATTATTGTAAATAAGAATATAGATAAATGTGTGGATAGTCAAAATTTCAATAAATATATTTATCGAGCATGATTTCGACCGCAGAATATTCAAAAGAACGCAGCTAAAATGTAGATCAATAACGCAAACACCTGTTTAATATGTACTTAGTACACCTACACACACATGTGTATATAGTACAAGCATTTATTTTCATGTTACCTTTGTGGTTTTTCGCCATCGATGCCGCGTAGCCCCAGTTTCCGAAGCGCCAACTGCAGCATCAAATATTTGCAGAATGCAAGGATATTTCTTATTCAATACGTCTCATTCCACGCTCACCTGTGTACAAATATACCAACTATTTCATCTGTAACTACCTACATACATACATATGTACATATTTGTTGTAACTTTAGCATTTTGTATGTGAAAGCATTTTCTTTTCACACTTGCGAAAATATTTGATCAAACCTTTCTTGCATTTCGGCTTCGTCTTTAATTCACCTTCACTATTAGTATGTTTGTATGTATGTTTTATGTTTTAAATTGTACCATGATGTGCATGCATAGTTAATATTAGCCGTTATTACTTCTCAATACAGCATCGCATAGTTTCTACTGAATTTCGTTTGCAATTTCATTTCGACCACAAACTTTGCACTTCTAACTATTGAAATATTGAAAAGCTCTCTGTGCTCTTGAAGTATGTATGTATGTATTTTTGTGAAACAATCAAGCTGAGTAGAGTAAAATTCGAGTAGATTTTCAAGTATTTATTTTTATTTCGATTTCGTAAATACTTACGAGTGTAAGTATGCACTTACAAAACAAATGAAGTTGTACAGTAGATTTAATTTGATAAGATTTCATCGATCGATTTTATCAGCTGCATTTGTATAAATATTTATTTGATTGCATTTTTGTGTTGTAGATGTGGCTTTCGAGCGGATTGTTTTGAGTAACTATTTTGTTTTTAAATTTATATGAATTTAATTAATTACTGATTTGAAGAATTATTGATTTAAAAAAATTGATAAGAATTTAATAAATTATTGGTTTAAAGAAAATAAAAAAAAATATGTACATACGTAAACACCTAAATCTGTTAATTTAGTCAGCTCTGGTTCTCTGAAACACCTAGTACACAATTTATGATTAAAAAAATAAAAACACTTATCTGCTGTTAAGTGAACTAGGTTTCTTTTCCTTCCTGTCTAAGGCTGAGTGTTATACAGGCGAGGAGAATGAAACTATGGGAGAGGATATGTTGATATTAGAGGACAGTCGGGAGGATAATTCTGATATTGATCTCATACCATTTCTCTCAGTATTACTGCGAGGTACTTTTCCTATTCCCATTTCCCGTTACACAGCCAGCAAACATTTCAAATAATGAGCCTGATACTCCCAACTCAAGCTTGCAAGGTCAGTCCGGCTTTATCAGCCGCCATTGGTCTTCCTACCGCTTCTCCCCTGAAACGTGCAAGCAGATTCAGAAGTGTCATCGGAACGGCCACGAATTTCTAATTCCACCTGCCTAGAATGAGCTCTGGAATCAGTAGCCAGACCATCGTTAAACCCAGCTGAGGTCTCCTCGAACTCAGAGACTGATAGCACTGTGATTCTTGACACAATCAGTGTGTGATCTGCTGCCTCAGGTCTATGCACAACATTTCTAAAAAAAATGTTAAAAATTTGTAAATTTGTAATGTACTCATTTTACTCAACTTCGGTTAAAAAAAAAATCATATTTCAAATTATTGTAGAGTGCACCCTATAATACTATACATAAATATAGCGCAATACTCAAAAAAACCTTGTGATTTTTTTGAATTTTTTTAAGATCGCACATTTTCAAAAACAATTTTTTTTTTAATTTGTATGTGAAAAATTTTTCAAGAAAAAAATTTTAAAAATATTTCTTTTCATAGAGAATTTTGATGTGTAAGTGTTATTTTTTTCAAATTTTCTCCTCGCCCCGTTCTCGAGATATTTGGAAAACTATTAAATCGATTTGATTTCGTTCATATTTGTTTATTATTTGTGTTTATCCATCAACCCTAAAAATTTTAAACAAATCAAACACATGAAGTGTGAACCCCGTCCGTTTTGGTATGGAATGCCCCATATATATATAGACATTTGTACTTACCATTCATACATACATAAGTACGATAACTTTGACAGCTGTACCATAACCAAGCGTTTTTCGTAAATACCAAAAAAAATAGAGTAAATTTTAAAAACAATTTAAATTTCAAACCACACAGTTCGGTGGCTGCCAAATGACCAATGTGCCATTAAACTTACCACTACACCTTTTTATCTTAAATTCTCCAATACTGTTGTGGAAGCACAAACGAAATGAATGAAAGTTAATATCAAATGTTAAACGAATAGGATATCCGCCCGCCTGCTTGACTCTGTGTGGGTTTTTCAGTAGCAGTTTTTCGCTCGATTTGAGTTGTAACCTTAATGGATTTACTTTAATCCGTATAAGCTCAGCGACAATGGCAAGCAAACGAAAACTTTTTTTAAATTCACAACACATACCAGAAGACAAACACGTGCATCAAAAAATGAGGATAAGCGTGCACATGCTGAGGCAACCAGGCAAACAAATGGTTTGGTAACTATTTTGTGAGATGAAAGCTTTGATTTTGTGTTAAATGAAATCTTAAAGAATATTGTTAAAAAATTTCAGTTCATAACTTCACTTAAAAGACATAAGATTCAATTCAAACTTGTCTTCCGTTTTGATGGCCTTGGTGAAGTGCAACGCAATTAAATAAACTTATTCCTTTCACTCAAAATGGAGAAGTATGTGAAAGTTTTCAAAATATAAATCGAACACTTACTAAGATTGCCCTTGAGATTGAAGAAACCAGTTTAAATTTGAACGCCGTCCAGTGCCAGCTGTCAATAAATTTCTTGGGCAAACTTCATGCTGCATTTAACTAGTATAGGAGTGTTTGGAATTTAATCCAGATTGGACTAAAATATTAGTTTTAAAAATATCGCGACCACAGCGCCACCTATCGAAAAATCCTGCAATTTTCTTCCAATTGGCTCGAAGGAAAGGAAGAGGATCTGCTTTTACCAAATCTTTGCAGGTCGCGAAATGCAAATTGGAATTACGCTGTGCGTCTCAGTTAAAGATCCTTTCGCCGGCTGAAATGTCTGGAAATAAGGACGTCGAAAGCAGTGAAAAAGCTTACTAGTTAGCTGAAACACAGAAGTATTCTCAATAGTATTGTAGCAGATTTCACGCAGTATTGGACTTCCGCTTAAGTTAGCTTGTATAGGCCGTCTTCATTTAGATTTTGATGGAGACACACTGTTGTGATATCGTTTAGGCTCGTGGCCGACTATATTCCTAAAAATATATAGACCCAACTTTTTTTT
>NW_023458564.1:37570643-37580140 GCF_013731165.1 Rhagoletis pomonella | reverse complement strand
CCCCCCATTCCCTCTGCAGATGGTGGTCTGATAAACACAAACACGAAGACCTCAATCTCAGTGTACTTTTTCCTATTCACAAAAGGGGTTAAAAAGCGGAATAAGTCTTCTTAATATTGCTTCTAAGACTGATTGTACCTTATCAGTGTGACTTCAGGCCTGGTAAGTCGCCACTGACCAGATTTTAACAGCAAGTCAAATCCTGGAGAAGACACACACATTATATTTTTGTTGATTTTAAAGCCGCTCTTGACAGCATGAAAAGAAGCTGCATCAAGTTCTGTGAGAGTGATGTTTAGCACAAACTTCAGCTCCATTCACAGTGTGAAGGACCTCTCTGTGTCGTGTGAGAATAAAAGGGGTTTTAGACAAGGCGATTCACTCTCGTCCAACTTTTTTAATCTGATGCTGGAAAGCTTAATAAGAGCTGTCAATCTGAGTCATAGCAAAATAACGATGCTGCTGGAGTATGAAGATGATATCAACATAGTCGGTCTGAAGAAAAAGGACGTAACCGCAGCATTTTCCAAATTATAAAAAGAAGCTAAAGAGGTTGGTTTAGCGGTGAACCGGGGGCAAAGACAAAGTACATCCTGGTAAAACCTAATGAGTCCACGTGTTTTGGGACATACATCACTGCTGGCAGTCATAAATTTGAAGTAGTGAAGGGCTTTGTATGCCTAGGAGTCAGCATCAAAACCACCAACAACGTCAACCTGGAAATCAAACGAAGAAATACTCTTGCCAACAGGCGCTACTTTGGGCTCGATAGGCAAGCAGAGCCTGCGAAAATTTGCATAGGAGAGATTCGGGATCCCGAATCCCGGTACTAGATGCCTTACTCCCTACATAGCTTTGGTAAGTAGCTAAGTAATAGACTGTCCCTGTAAATTGCTTTTTCAACCAGAGAGTTATTGCGGCAATCTTTGTATGAAATGTGCTAAATATGTAATTTAGGAAGAGTTGGCATTTAAGTTTATACTGAGAAAACAGTCGCGCGGTTTTCTTTATTAACGACGGATAAAAGGATCCTTCAATAAAAAAAAGCAGGAGCCGTTTGTAACACCTCGAAATCCGCTGAACTTTTTCATCCAGTGTTATTGAGTTTTAGAAAATACCCGGCGTGCTTCACTGCGCCTTAAAAGTATTTATGTGTTGTTTGATGCCCGTATTGTAATATTTCACATATTTTATCAATTAATTAAATACAATGTATTAAATAAGGTGGCAATCCTCCTAAAAAAATTTTTTTCGGCAGTAAACTTTCCTATATTTCTTCAATTTGATACCCATATTGCAATATTTAATTTATCTTATCAATTTACTTAGGCTGCAATTTTTAAATCGGTGGAAGCTCTTTATATTTTTTCTATTTTCTTTTTGCATTCAATTTCAGGCATTCAAAAGCAAAGCAAGAAAGTTGAAACGACTTGAAGGTACAGACGCATGTGTACTCGTCCCTTTTCTTTTCAACCTCTCCCCTTCCACATGCGAGCATAATTAAATTCAATACTTGAACTGTGTAAAAGCAGTCTTAGGGCCCATTTTTTATTGCAAGTTTAAACTCAGTTAATCAATTCTTAGTTTGAACCAGCCAGCTCGAGCGTTTAAACTATGTTTAAACCACAGCCAGGCACTGAAAAACTTACCGTTAAACAACACTTTTAGACTTTAAAGTTTAGAGGCATTGGCAAAAAAGTCCTCCAGGTATGCATTTCAAAACAGTTTGACTTTGCACATACTATTTGTCCAGCTATTAGTTCAAACGAATTGAGAAAAAAAATTGTTACTTTTCTTACATACTCCATCACTTATCTAAATAAATACATATGTAGCTATGCACTGTTTTCCTCAAATAAAAAATAAATAAAAATTTAAATCGCCAACAGCTTGCAAAGTCAGTGGCAATTTTGTCACTAGCAACAACAAATAGTGCACACACAGATAGTGGATTGTAGATAAATGCCAGTTTCACAGCGGGGTATGTAACAGTTTGGAAGGGCGTGTGACAACCAAAATAGTGCACTGCCATTGTAGTTTAGGTGGTCCGTATGGCTAGCACGTGAGCTTGAGGAAGTGTCATTAGCAGCCGTGTGCCGCATGTCGAGCAGCGTATACCAAAGTGTTGTGTGCCGTGTGCCGGGTGCCCGGTTGACAGGTTCATTGTTCACCCATTCGATGTAATATTTTGTCGCAAAAAGTTAACTAAAAAAAAAGCAAATAAAAAGATGAGTTAAAATTTTGTCGCTAGCGTCTGTGCTGTGTGCTGTTGCTTCCGCACTTTATTTTTTCGTAATTTTTTACACTATTCTTGCTGCATTTCTCTGCGGATGTGTCGCAACGGATTTACCTGTGATGCCATCAAATTCATTTTTCTTGCTTCTTTTAAGTCTTTCTTTCATTTACGCTATGCTTTCATCCACAGCTTATTTTTTAAAAGCGTTGCGTGATGTTGTTTATTCAAGCTGTTTCATAAAAGAAAAATAGAATAAAATATGTTTCACAAAATCGAAATTGTTGCAAAAGTGGTGGCAACCCGAGGTGGCATTGATGGCTAGCAGTATTATTTCTTTTTTCATGTTGGCAGACCAAATGGACCTTTTCAAAACAAAGGAAAGATGGATTAAGGGTTTATGCAGCATATGGATTAAATACATACATGTATACAAATAGAGATGCAAAAAGAAATGAAAGCAATTTTCTAACGCCATGTGCTGCCATAACGGTTCTTTTTCCTGCCTGTTCTTAAGTTTCTTCAATATTTTTTCACCAAATTTTTTACGAAATATGTATGAAAAATAGGCGTTCATGTGTTATTAGTTAAGAGATGATTACTCATATATAGATACATATGCATGCTTTATTTGATGCATATGGAGATGGAAACAAGTATTGCCAAAATAGATACCCGTATGAGTAATTGCAGCAGATTGTTTAAGATTTCCATCAGCTCAGAACGTTTGAATGAAGTATTAAGCTGGGATCACACGATTTGTACATTTGTGCCGATTTGTTTATTTTTACAGTTGCAACCCCGCTTGTTTGGATTTTTTTTTTTTGAGCTGAACTCATTCTCGATAAAAATTTCCAGACCACACTATTCTGTAACTGCCAAATTATAAAAATCTGTACAAATCTACCAAACGTGTGATCCCAGCTTAATTAATTCAGAAGGTAGTAGTTTGAAAATAGTATAAAGAGGGTTGCCATCTGCTTGAAATTTCGAATTTAGTTAATTCATATACAAGTTATATGGAATGGATATGGCTGAATGAATATGGATGTCAAACGAAAGTGTTAAGAAATAATAAGGCCATGGAAGGTATTGAAAGGCATTGGAAGGGATAAGAAGGCATTGAAAGGGACAGAAAGGCATTGAAAGGGATAAGAAGGCATTCAAGAAGTTATAGCTTTTTGTCGAATTTAAAATTTTTTTCTGTGTGAAAAGCAAACATTTTTCAGGTAAAAGTGGCACCGTTTTAGAAATATTGAAATTTTTTTAATTAAAAAAAAATCGGGCCTTTTCATGTATTTTCTTTAACTGCATCTACAAACAAGACTATACTTAATAAGTTTTTTATGTAAAATACCTCCAGATAATTACTTCTCCATACTCCGGTGCAATATGTTTAAAATATGTTAAGGAACCATTATAAAAATAGGACTATTTTGGGATTTTTAATTTTTTGATATTTTCTTCCCCAACTTGGACTATCTATGGTAAAAAAAATGTACTGAGCTTTAACTGCACACTAAATAAAAAATTGCTTTTTCAACAAAGATTTCAGAAAGGTGTCACACTTACTATTTCGAATAGAAACAAGAAAGTTATAGCCGCTTTTGTAGGTAAGGGACTGATACACGCTAGAATGTATTTAATAGATTTAATTTTAAGTTGCTCTTGTTTGTTTCTGAGACTCTAGTCAGATAGATTATTAAGATCACGTTTTATTAAAGATATATACGACATGCAGGTAATTCTGCTGAAAATTTTCAAATCATCTTTAGAGAGTAGAAATTTAACATTAAAACAGACCCGATGCCATTAATAAAAACCACAAATAATAGCGGACTTAGAGTTCTCTCCTGAGGCCCACCTGAGAAGGCTAAGAAGGGATGTGATTTAGTATTACTAATTTCGATATATGAGGTAAGACTTTAACCAGGAAAGAAAACTAGAATGGAAACCTAGCTTTTCCAGCTTTAACAAAATTGTACTATTTTCTTCATGAGTAGTCAGTTAAGGTCTATAATTTTTTACATATTTCTTGTTACCAGATTTAAAAATCGGTCAACAAAATCGCCTGTAACGTGGGAGAGATTAAAAATATATTTTAAGGACACACAAAGTGCAAACTTTCTTTTAATGAATGTTGCAAAAACTTTTGATTGAAAGACCGTTTCCATTGCGCCCAAAGCAGTAAGCCCTGCAGTTACCATCTAGATGACATCCAGCTACCAGCTAGTACCATTTTCAGTCTTCATGCCGAGATAGTTAAAAAGGCTCTTGGTTATCCATATCATTTCTGTATGGCAATCATATTTATACACGTAGTCGCATTCGAATTTTTATTCACCTAAAAAATACTAAGCTCTCTTATAAAATGCCAGAGCATGGAATGTGCTTATGTATGTACAAATGCATGTACTCTGGGTTTAATATAAGAACAGAATTTTATCCTATTGACAAGAAAGATTACACATCAATATATGCTCGTACGATAGATAACTGCCAAGTTTTAAGTGAATTTATTCACCCATTACCGTTTCTGCTGAACTTTTACCATTTTCCTAAAATTGAATCAAATGTGAAATCAATTGTGGATGAGGTTGCAAACAAAGCATAACATTTGGCATGAAAAACTTGAGAGCACTACAAATTTGCTAACATTGCCTATGCCAACTGAATATGGAAATCAATAGGGACATTGATGAGAATCTGCATTGAATGGACCAAAAATCAAAAATAGTAAAAATTAGCTTGACCTAAAATCGAAAATAGTTAACTATTTTGGTATATTTACCATATGTATGTATGTGTGTATGTAGGTACCTACTATTTTCATTCCAAATCTCATACAACAAACCAACACGTCTGATGATAGTTGCTAACAAAGTTGGAAAACCAAATCAAGATTTTGCAGGAGGCAAAAGTACATTTACAGCAGGTTTGCATAAGTAACCAAGTTTAAGTGACCAAAGTGTAACTGAACTTTGAAATGTGTAACTAACTGTTAGTTTATGTATGCATGTGTAGATGTAGTAGGTACAAAAATAAAAAGTGAAAAAGACATTGGTTTTCAATATTGCTTGCTGACAAGCAGTTTGCAATTTATTTACTTAGAAAAAGGGCTGCAGTGATGCTTCCTCTGCCGTTAACTATTAGATATGCCCAAACAGCCGAAGCAACAAAAGTAGAGGTAAGGAGCAGCAGCAGCAATCAGCAGCCGGCAGCTGTCAAAGCATACTTCAGTTTTTGTATTGCATTGAAACAAATCGGTAGTGTGTGTATGTACATATATGGGACATTCTTTGTCAAGCTGCTGCTGAGACGAGATGCGACTGATGTGAAGGTTACTCATACGCCATGTACGCACGTTCGATTTTAACTTCTCCGTGATAAATCGTACATGAATCCAACATTGAGATAGGGCGTTCTTGAACCAAATTCTAAAATAGGGCGTTCTAGAAAAATTTTCCCTGATGGTGCGTTTTCGAACCGGCTGCCGCTATAGGTCGATCTTCCAGACATACGTCGATTTAAATATATATCCTTTAAATTAATTTTTCCAATAGGTTAGAAATTTTTTAAATCCAACAAGTACGTAGAAATGCGGCAGCTCGCTTAGCAAATAATGTCCCGTATATACTATATTTGTATTTGTGTATGTATGTATGTATATATGGATGCCATTTCTGCTCACTAAACTCAATTTTGTGCAAAACATTTTGCTTCGGTTACTTTCAATTTTCCACTAAACTACAAAAACCTACTTCGACTGCAAGTATATATGTATGTGTGTGTATACATCTAAGCCTCTATGTGCTTTTCAAACGACTTCTGCTGCACGTAAACGAAGTTACGTGTGCAATTTTACGTTTGAGAAAACTTAAAATTTCCTTACGTGGCTGCCGCTCAAATGCTCCTCTAAAGAAGAATATAGATACACCTATGTACATATATTGGTATACTTGTAGGTTGTAGGATGTTGCATGTGTACAGGTTGTCGATGCTTGCTGGTGACTGTAGTTTTTTAGGCAAAAAATTTGAAACAAATTTAATTTGTGTCGTTTAGGACATAGTACCAAACGCACTTAGAGTCCAATGAATAGAAACTAAATAAGAAGAAATAGAATTACATTTTGGGAAACAGGCTTTCCAGATACTACATACGGGCAATACATCTTCGATTACAACTAGTTACACACATATGTATGCACATACAGGCACAAAGGTAAGTACTATTTATGTATTTGAACAGGGCTGATCTTAAACGGTTACTGTATTCCCTTACATAAGATGCCCGTATTTTAAGCAGAAATATCGGGTCTACTACTATATCTATCGCAGATTCACTTTTCGTGAAATCTATGAAAACACTTTCACGGCATCCTCATAGAAAAGAATGTAAATTCGATGCAACAAATCTGCAAGATACGCTAGCCAAACCATGTTGAGTCTGCTATCACAGTAGAAAACGAGGTGCTTTGGTGACACCGCTTCGACTTATTCTGGTTAATCGCTCACTGAAGTCTGTAGCATCTGTCTACCAGGAAGTTCAGCTGGACGAGGTCGTTTGTTTTAAATACTACAGCTCGCTAAATAAAGGTGTACGCAGTAAAATTAACTTGTGGCGCTCGACGCCTAAAAGAAGAACCCCTTCTTTTATTGATGAACGTGGCAAACTTTTTAAATACTTATTATTTTAGAGCATTAATCTGGAATACCTACGCTCTAAATAGGGAAGTGGGCTCCGCCTGGAAGACTGATACCCTCGAGAAAACTTAAATGAGATAGAAAAAACGTGAAAGCGTCCAGCTTTGCGCCATCTAGCACAGCTGCCATGTAAAGAAGTGAAAACCCGGTGCTACATTTGTGATAAAATGGAGACTTGGTCACCAGCTATTGTCAATGATTCCAATGGAATAATCTAGTTTATTTGCGCCCCGAGAGGAGCAGAGAGCGAGACGTGTAAATACCTCTTTTAAGAAAAAGTTTAAGTGTACATTCACCGTGGTGATATTAAAATAACGCTTGGCAGTTTAATTGACAGCTTAGACAAGGAGGAGATCTCTGTATCAGCCGTTGCAGCATAAAGAGATCTATGAAGCCACAGACTGAAAAACCAGAAACAATGCAATTGATAAATGATATTCTTCTAGTGTTTTAGCCGTACGTACGATCGAGGACGAACTACTGGAGAAGAAATATTGAACTGGCAACGCGAGCTACATACAAGGCGAAGACAAAAATTCGTGGAATGCAAAGGTTGCAAGGGAAATATAGTTTATTGGATCGGGAAAAAATATTTTTTGTCTTTCGCCTCAAATTGAGCAAAAATCGCCTTCTTGACCACATTGTCGATGGAAAATTCCTCGTTGGAACTTTACAAGGGCACAGACATAAGCTAAAATCGTTTTGACGTTTTTTATTAAATACATACATACAACTTTTAGAGAAAATTTCCATAAAAAGATTTTGTTTTTACAATATTCATAATTTTCCATAAACAATTTTTCCTTTGTTTTTATAAAAATATAGTTAATTCTGAAGCATAAATCAATAAAATATAAATGTAAAAGTTTATCTAAAATTTAGAAAAATTACCAAAATTTTTCGCAATTTTTTAAATTTTTTTAATCAGAATTTTTAAAAAATTTGTTTGGTATGCAGTTTTGCAGCCCATTCAATTTTAGTGCATGTTTGAATCAGCTAAGAATTTAAGGGGCTTTTTTTTTTTTTTTTTTTGTGGCGGGACGTCGAATTTCCTTCCCAGCTTACACAGCCAATGGTTTACTCGTTGGATCGAATCTCCGTGAAGAAGTCTGATGAGCAGATGTGGTGATCTCCGAAATAGCAGCTATAACTTCTGCCATTTATAAATTATTGTTGTTTTCCACAATAGTTATCAATAAAAACGGTCTCAAGCTCAATAAAATGGTTGAATATTTTTGCTATAAGGAAGCATTGCTCAGCACCATTAGCAAAAATATAGCAAATATTAACGAAATTTATGAGTAATGAAAAAAACAAAAAAATTCTGAAAAAATATTTGAACTTTGCTGAAAATTGGGGAGTTTCTCTAAATTTTTGAAAAGTTTGTTTTTTATATTTAAACAGTTTATATAGTACTATTAACTATATTTTAATAAAAATAAATAAAAAAAAATTACCAAAAACGTTATTAAAATACAAAATAAAAATATCTATACAAAAACGTTTCGTAGTAGGAGTACATAAGTATGTACATTTCTAATGAGTCACATGTGCAATTTGGGCGTATTGCGCACATACAGAGCACATAAAATTATTACCGAAAAGCCTTTCAGTTCCGCTTGTCATTTTTAAACATGTCAAGGTTGCATGTAACGGGTGATTTTTTTGAGGTTAGGATTTTCATGCATTAGTATTTGACAGATCACGTGGGATTTCAGACATGGTGTCAAAGAGAAAGATGCTCAGTATGCTTTGACATTTCATCATGAATAGACTTACTAACGAGCAACGCTTGCAAATCATTGAATTTTATTACCAAAATCAGTGTTCGGTTCGAAATGTGTTTTTATCGACAAATTTTGTTCAGCGATGAGGCTCATTTCTGGTTGAATGGCTTCGTAAATAAGCAAAATTGCCGCATTTGGAGTGAAGAGCAACCAGAAGCCGTTCAAGAACTGCCCATGCATCCCGAAAAATGCACTGTTTGGTGTGGTTTGTACGCTGGTGGAATCATTGGACCGTATTTTTTCAAAGATGCTGTTGGACGCAACGTTACGGTGAATGGCGATCGCTATCGTTCGATGCTAACAAACTTTTTGTTGCCAAAAATGGAAGAACTGAACTTGGTTGACATGTGGTTTCAACAAGATGGCGCTACATGCCACACAGCTCGCGATTCTATGGCCATTTTGAGGGAAAACTTCGGAGAACAATTCATCTCAAGAAATGGACCGGTAAGTTGGCCACCAAGATCATGCGATTTGACGCCTTTAGACTATTTTTTGTGGGGCTACGTCAAGTCTAAAGTCTACAGAAATAAGCCAGCAACTATTCCAGCTTTGGAAGACAACATTTCCGAAGAAATTCGGGCTATTCCGGCCGAAATGCTCGAAAAAGTTGCCCAAAATTGGACTTTCCGAATGGACCACCTAAGACGCAGCCGCGGTCAACATTTAAATGAAATTATCTTCAAAAAGTAAATGTCATGGACCAATCTAACGTTTCAAATAAAGAACCGATGAGATTTTGCAAATTTTATGCGTTTTTTTTAAAAAAAAAG
>NW_023458564.1:37560443-37570543 GCF_013731165.1 Rhagoletis pomonella | reverse complement strand
TTTTTTTTGTTTCTAAAGTGCCTAAGATCGGTCGGAAAAGTTTTAACCGTAGAATATCTACTAACCTTAAAAACATCATTTTTTAATACCGCCTAATTCCACTGCTGCTACAATCAGCATCAGCAGGTTTCCTGTAAACTAAAACTGGTCAATTCTGTAACAGATCGGTCCACGTTTATGCCGCTCTCGCATGCCACCTACAGCTACGACGCTTACAATCATGTGAAACAATTTTCATCTTGGTTAATATTACATGATTAACAAAGATAAAGTTGCCTGAGTCTCGTTTGTCTCCGAAAATGGCGAAATAATTGTTGGATGCTTTAAAATTCGTCCCCATCTCGGCAGCTTCACCAACCACCTTCAGTTTGGGGTGTTTGCTTTCGAGTTTGGGCCGATTTGACGTGCTACCCCAAATGTTGATGCTTTGCTTAAAATTCGCCAGTTCAACTCAAAAAGTTTCAAGCCACTGGTTTCGGGATGAAAACAGTATACGCTCTCCATGGGAAATGTTTTTGGCAGAAAGGCCTGTTCCGCTGCTGACCATTTCATTTGCCTGATATACATATATATTTCTGTAGTTCGGAACCAAATCGCTCTTGTGGTGTACTTGGATGGCAGCATTCTAAAGATTTATTAGCGGCGAAGACGGTTAAGATTAGCCCTAATCAGCCACAGGGCAGCTTCTTTGATTGCATAGTGGCAATCCGAAGCATAATTTCAAAGAAATTCGTCGAGTATGCTCTGCCACATTTTAAAGCCGTCGATGTCAATGAATAGAGTTAATGTAAACTTCCAAGACTTTGTCTTCGGATTTGTTTTTCCGTGGATATGTATGGGAAAACCATTTTTCAAACTGAAGGTTGCTGTCGGGTAGGACTGATTTAGTAGGGTTGGTGTTGAGTTCGCTTTCCTTCGTCCAGGTCTAAAGAGAACATAGAGCATTTTGTAAAAGAACTTGAGGATTTTTTAGGCACGGCGCGATCGTCATCATAGGCAATGGTTTGACAGTTCGTGCCCGGTAAACTCACAGAGAGATTTTTATCGTTGAGCTCCTTATAAGTGGGGAGAGATATCCTACTAGTGTCGTGCCTATTTAAACGTGTCCAGTGCCAAAAATTCCCCCTATCTTCATGCAATTAGTTCTAGCACGTGGCACGTGGCAGAAGAAGTAGGATAAATACAACCGTGGGTACTGAAATTTCTGCTTGGAGTAAAGATTTACCATTCGCTACCGGATGTACGTCACTTCTGTATCAAAAAAAAAAAACGCCATTAAATTAAAGGCTTTTTCGTTAGGGGTAACTAATTGGTGAAATGCTACATTTGTAGATCTTCCTGTGGGGTAGGCGTGTTGGGAGCTTGATAGCATACATGGATATACATAAATATGTAACATCTGCCCGATACACAAGCACACATACAGAAACCTTTTTAAATTTTTTAAGAAGAAAAAGGTAAGGCTAATAAGTCGAAAGTGTTTTCGTTTCACATTAGAAGATCTGACTCCCTTAGGTATGAAGACATTTTTAACTTTCTGGTTATGTGGGACCGATGCAGGTAAGTCCTACATATGGACGTATGGGGCCAAATGCTTGGCGCTTGGAGCAAAGTGCTTTTACAGTTTGATTATTTATCACTCGCGTAGTTAAAGGTTTGTATGATAAATCGATAGTAACCTGTGTCTTTTAGGAATCATGCCACGGATATTTCAGATCACAGAAAGCTTAAAATAACTCGACACTTTGGTTAAGCTGACAGGTCGAAGATTCTTTGCACCAAAACGACTTTAGTTTGCTACATCTAATCCGACCACTAAATGCCTAATATTTTTCACAGTGTTAGTAAGTACTCACACTTCTACACCGCAAGCAAATAGTGTACATACATACATAGATATATAGTATATATGTATGTATGTATGTGTACTTATTCAGGAAGGTAGCAGCCACATAACACGCTCTGCATGCCAAATGCGGTTGAAGCTTAGGTGACTTTTGGTGTTTATATAAAACTACCATACAACTACCTTTATATGAACCTTTACTCATATACATACATATACAGCATGCTTAAATATATATATATGAGTTTGTCAGCTTCAAAACTTTTTGTTGTAGTTTTGTATATACATATATAATTTTTTAAAGTATCCCTTTTCAACACTACACATATGGATACAGACAGTTTTTCATAGCTACATGGTACTGTGCTAGCTTTACATGTACTCGTACATATGTACATATGACTGTAGCTAAGCTATAAATATACAAATGTCATATGTTTGCGGATTATTTGCGGATTTTCAATATTTGAAAATCTTCCACTACTCTGCTTCGGTTGCTCTTTTTAGCATAACTTGAATTGCGTCCGCACCAAAAAATACACGAATCGTATTTACAAAGCAAACTAAGGGCTAAGGATTTAGTTGAAAGCAGCCAGTTGTGTAAACACACAGAGTGGTGGTGGGGAAAAAAACAGATATGCATGTCAGTAAAGTTAAGCGAATGGATACTGACAACTGATGCGTCTGCGTGCGAGTGTGTGCTGCTTGCTTAGCAGCGGTTGGTTGCTTGTGTTTGTACTTAGCTATGCATTTGTGGTAGCTTTTAGAAATAGTTTTGATTTTGGCTAAAGAAAAGTTTCATGTTTCGTCTCACGCTTCTTCACAATAAACATTTAGGTTTGAATGCAACTTTAGGTTGAGGTGAAAACTAAGGTACTTCTCATAACACCAATGGTGTTTCTTAACTGGCGAATCATAGAATTTCTAATAAAAAGAGGATTTTTTAATGCAAATAGTTATGTTTCTCAAATTGAGAAAAAGTGCTTCTCCAAATGGTCTCAAATGAATGATTGCAATGCTAAAATAAACGTGAAATATAAAAGTGGTTTTCGTTTATAATTTGAAACGATACACGGTGGGGGTGCATGAACAATCTGGGTTGCAAAAGTCTATAAAAACAAGTAAGAGCAGCGCTGTCTTCGGCTATGCCGAAGGCTTCATACCTTTCATGAAGATCTGCAAATTTTAGTTTGACAGATTACTGATTTTGAATACATCTGCATACATCGATAGAGGAGTTACATACTTATATAAAAAATCACATCTAAACAATCAGAGGTATGGAAGATATACTTTATATGGCACCAATCTAAGTGATTTTCACTGCTATGTGATCGGTATGTAAACCGGTAACACAATTTATTGGATTTAGTTTCCTACATAAAGGAGATATATCGCAAAAACTGGTATCTGAACAATCAGTGCTATAGGAGATAAAGCTTATACAGCATAGATTTTGACGATTTTCTCAGTAGACTTTGTATTATTATTTATAAAATATCTTACGAAATTTATCGGTTTTAGCTAATCAAATAAAGGAGTTTTACAGTAAAATCCCATATCTGAACAATCAGATGTATGGAAGATATATGTTGTAGTCACCCGATCCTTGTTATTTTCACTGTAAGTATTCTGTTATTAATGAGTGAAAATCGTGCGAAATTTCATGTTCCTAGCTGCATAAATGGAGGAGATATGATAAAAGACCTCATATCTGAACAATCAGTTGTATGGGGGCTGCAGGTTATAGTGACCCGATCTTCGTTATTTTCACTGTAAGTCTTCTGCTGATAATGAGTGAAAACAGCACGAAATTTCATGGTCCTAGCTAAATAAATGGATGAATTATAACGAAAAATCTCATATCTGAACAATCAGTTGTATGGGAGCTATAGGTTATAGTAATCCGATCTTTTTAATTTTAACTGTAAGTTTTCTGTTGATAATTATTGAAAACAGTGCGGAATTTCCTGTTCCCAGCTTTATAAATGGAGGAGTTATAACGGAAAATTTTATATCTGAACAATCAGTTGTATGGGAGCTATAGGTTATAGTGACCCGATCTTTGTAATTTTCACTGTAAGCATTCTGTTGGTAATGGGTGCAAGTGCTGCAAAATTTCATGTTCGTAGCTGCATAAATGGAGAAGTTATAACGAAAAATCTCATATCTGAACAATCAGTTGTATGGGAGCTATATGTTATAGTGGTCCGATTCTTCCGGTTCCGACAAATGATTAATACATTATAAAAATACACCCACCTACCAAATTTGATCCGGATATCTCGAAAACTGAGAGACTAGATTGCATACAAACAGACAGACAGACGGACAGACGGACAGACGGACATGGATAAATCAACTCAGCTCGACGTTCTGATCATATAAGTATACATTTTAATGGGTCTATCTCTTTTTGTTCTGGTACTTACAAACATCGGACCAAAGTTATAATACCATTTCATGCTCATGAAAGGTATAAAAATGAATGCCAGTAAAAAAGAAACTGAACAGCAAAGACCACTCTTAAGGAAACAATGCGCTACATTTCTTTTTGTTTTCAGTGTAATGAGGGCCCCTCCCCCACACGGGACGAAACTTGATTTCACTTTGAGTGTAAATCTTAATATTTTAAGCGAAGCCTTGGGTTTTTGACAAGAGGGCAGGGCTATGCACTTTGATAGAGTGAGGAAGTTTGTGTGTACTTTTTAGAAAATTTCATTGTACTTAGATGCACTATAACTACTGTGGTAAAATTTAAAAACAAAGCGATCCTTTTTTCACATTGTAAATTGTTAGTTATATTTACCGGACTTTCACGGAATTATTTTTTATTTTGTTTGATTGTAACTACTGCCTTGATTTTTCTTATTTACGACTTGGAAAAAGCTTCCTCCAAATAACTTCGTTTTAGGAAATTTGGGTGGCTTAACGTCATAATTATTGACTGAAGTATGTGTACCCTGGGACCGTGCCCCTTTTACTTTAGCCATCAACCATGGTTCGGCATCATGAATTACTATTTGAGGGGACATAAATGGAAGACGCTTTCAAAATGTATTTTATCGCGATTGTTAGAAGATTGCTTTCTCAAGCAGTTGACCAAGCGTTTAAATCCATAACCTAACTTAAGCTGAATTTAACTAAGCTTTAATGCTTAGTACATTTTCCAACCTTACTAAAGTTAACGAACGTTTCTGTTTTACTACAAAATTTTACATCAACTCATAGATTTTTCTTTCAGCTAATTACCCCATAGTTTTCTGAAAGGATAATTCATATGTAAATATGTCATTATACAAGGTGGTCCACATATTGACATTGACAGCTCTTTCTCGTTTGAGGTCTTGACAGAAAGTCAATATCATATTTCCGCGGAACAAAATTAATTGCTTTACGCTTGAACAACGTTGGGGAAATAATGCAAACTTACGGGCCACGAAATGGACAAAGATTTTGCTCGAAAAATCATATTTTCTGACAAAGCGCATTTTGATCTCGGCGGCTATGTTTACAAGTAAAATCGCCGCATCTGGGGATCGAAATATCCGCACGTGGTCGTCGAGAAGCCAATCCAATCTCAAAAAATGTCAGTTCGGTCAGACTTTTGCAGCGGTGGTATCATTGACCAAATTTTTCTTTGAAAATGCTGCTAGAAACGCGAGGTGGGTCAACGGTAACCACTACAAATGCGTGATAATTCATATTTTTTGGACAGAAATCAAAGACATGGACTTTAACGATGTTTGATATCTGAAGGATGGCACGCCATGCCACACAGCCCATGCCAGAAGCGATCTTTTGCGCGAAATCGTACGGTAATCGTGTTATCAGCCGTCAATTGGCGATGTCAATTGGCCACCTCGGAGCTTTGATTTGACGCCGTTAGGCTTTGTTTTGTGGGTTGCCGTGAAGCACCGATATTCCGCAAACAAGCCATTAGCCATTCGTGAATTAGAGCCAGAAACCAAGGTCTTGCAAAACTGGGTTAACAGAATGTGTTGCTGCGAAGCCATTAATATTATTTATGTTTTTATTTTTATTTTTATTTTTTTTTCAATATTTATAAAGAGCCCACTATATGGACCATCCTGTAAGTAAATACATACGTCTATGTTCCTCTTTCTAATGTGACACCGCTTATGAGTTATTATTGTTATTATATAGTATTGTTGTTGGCACTAGTGACGTGTGCCATAAGCTATGGTAACGTATTTATTTTGATGGCTTGATTTAATATGCAGCGTTTGTTGAGACGTCATATCGTATCATCATGTCAACGTTTGTTAGCTTTATGTCCGCGCCTCTGTCTGTAGATGTATGTACATACATATGTGGGGGTATGTGGTAATTCAATCGTGCGTCGCTGTAAATGCTATTTGACAGGTTGGTATAAAATACAACAACAAGGACACATTTTGGTGTCAATATGCCAGGAGTGAAACTAGATATGATATCCATATGTATCGAAATAAATGTAATCTACTTACATACATACATACATACATACATACATACATACTTATACCTTGCTTGTATTGGCGCTATGCACACTTCCATAAATTAACTTTGTAGATTTAGGAGTCTATTAGACTATGTCCCTTGATTTATGAATTCTACCAAAGCCGTTGTTTTAGATTTATGTGTGTTTATGCTAAGAGTTAATGATAATAGCAAATACTTATGTAGGTATATATGTATGTGTACAATGTACATACATGGAAAATTGTATAGTGTCTGTGGAAGTGCCGAAGATTTGATATTCATAGAATGTTTGATTTTGAGGTAACGAAACGTACACTCACATGTAAATATTTGTCTCAATATGTGCCATTAATAAGCAATTAAGTGACTTTCTGTTTGTAAGCTTCCTGGCATTAGGCTTAAGTGATAATTGTCGCATGTACATATATACATATATATATAACCAATCACTTTACTGTATCTCAAGGCTAAATATTTAATAACAAATCTTTAATGGAATAGTCACACCGCCACTTAAATAGACAATTAATGAAGTAGGAATAAGTGCATACATACATATATTTTGAAAGAAACTCGTTGGTTGTGATAGTAAGAGATACACAGGTTATCTGAGCTTTTCTGCTATTCATGTTCATAACTATGTATATTACCAAGGCTAATTGCAGGCCCAACTGTATCCTCAATTTATAAAATCCCTAAAGTCCTACTATTTTTCGGTAGAAGTTTTTTTTTATTATTGCTAGCCTGTTTTGGCTAAATTTAGGATTATGTTATTGTTTAATTAGTGTTCACGTTTAAACATATTTCAGAAAATGTTTGCAAGCATTTTTTTCTACCGCGGTTGTTTGTCGAGTTATACGAGTTTTAGCGTACAAATTTCATCCCCTTTTCTTAAAGTTCCAAATTTTCTTAATATACTTACCTCATGTCACACTTATGTTAGAGAATCAAAAGTTGCTGAACTATTAGAACTTTTTCCGTGCCTTTTTGTTTTTGTAAATTTTTTTTTGGGACATTTTTTTTGCCAAAAATTTCGATTAAAAAATTGTACCGCATTTTTTAAACAATGTACCATTTTTGTTTTCTTTCGCAAATGGCTTATTTCGATAGCTCATTTTATAAGATTGCCAACGTTATATAATTTGTAATGGGCGTGGCAAAAGGACTACAAGCATTTCATATTAGAACGCACTCGAGTCCGTCCTGCATTTTTGTCGAAAATAACACAAGTTTACAGAAATTAAAAAATTATCCGACCTGCGACAATCCTAATGTAAAATTTTCCGCTGAATCCGTTTACAAAATAAAACTGTAAGAGCTTCGAACACTTTTTGGTATATACCAAATTTAGTCGAGATCGGTGAAGTACTTTTTGAGAAAAATATGTATATGATATAAGTGGGCGGTTTCTTGCTAATTTTTCTAAAATTTTAATAAAAAAAAACAATTTTTTGCTAAAGAACCATTGGTAATACCAATTTAAATTAAATATTGATGAATTCCTTTCCCAACTGCTCAACAAATCTGAACGTACGGCACATACTCAAAAATAAATTCAAGGCCGTATTTCTATTTAAATTGCTTAACTTCGACAATTTTCATGCCATTGTCTTACATTTGGCATTAACTTATCCGGAAATAATTTTTTTTTTGGTAAATGTTACATGTTTGGATACTTTGATAGAAAGTTTTAAAATCAGAGATGGTCAAAGTTGGAAAAAAATAAGAAAAGTAGGGAGTTTTAAAATTTTACCCGGTGAAAACTCCCAACGAACTAATCTATCTAAAGAAATTTAGTCAAGCTGTATACATATAAATGCATCAAGGATAAAAAGAGCGGTTTTTAACGAAATAAAAATGGAGGGTTCAAGAACTAAAAGAAAACTATTTTTTAGCACCGTGAATAGATTGGCGCTTGCACGTATGTTAGTGATTGGTTGAGGGTCTCCTCCGATTTGTGGCGTGCGCCATGATGTTGTCACACAATAAGGAGAGACCTTCAGTTTTACACCGGCTCCGAATGGCGATTGTATTTTTATGATAAGCTGTTTTTCATGGCAGATGTTTGACATTGCCTGCTGAGAGGCGACTGCTATTAGAAAAAATTTTTTTATTTTTTTAAATTTTTGATTTGGGTTGAAAAGGGTTTGAACCTATTTTATTTTATTTATTTTTTTGATCAGAGATAAAAATTATTATTGAGTTTTAATTTTCTAATCAAAAATAATGCTTATTTTAAAACCTAAAAGGTCATACACATACAACCAGCTGAAACTTTGACCTGAAAATTTTCTTTTATTATGATGTAAAGTAAAGCTTTCAAGTTTTTTGGATAATCAATACAATTAAGTGAAAAAATTAAATCCAATAATAATTACAATCTTTGAGCGAAGAAAATATTAATAATTAGTTCTAATTTTTATTGGTTAAACTCGAAAAATATATGTAAGTCTTTGAAGATTATAACAGCTGGGTGCAATCGAGAGTTTTTTGCCACGCTGGGCACATGTTGATTTTTTAAATAAAATTAAAATAAATTAGTAGTAAAATAAAATACTTTTAAAGCAAGCTTTCTAAATACGAACCAATTCAGATCATAAATACTCGTTTACTAAATATATCGAATCCTGCGTCACCAATCGGAGTTATTCCTTTTCACGTAATTAATGTGCGTTATAAATATGAACCAAACCGGACTATAAATACGGGTTTTTTAAATATCTCGACTCCTGTGCCAGCCATCGAATTAATTCATCTTTCGTATTGCATTGTCATCGAGTTCTGAGTCAAAGTTCACAGTTGATAAAATTACTGAGTAATACTACCGAGATGGATATGAAGACTTCTCAAGTTTTCATTTATTGCATTCATTTTCGAATTGGAAATTAATTATGAAATGCTAAGTAAGAAACTTACCGTCCCGTATATGCGTACACCCATGTCTGATCCGGTGTGTTTTCAGCTTTAAGTTTGACTTTGTCCATTAACATAATTTTAGCACCAACGATTACGGGAACTTTTACGAAAATTACGTAATCCACTCAGAATCCAAAGCACCTCAGTCTGAGAATGAATAACAAATAAATTGCTAATCAATATTTATCCTTACAATCTTATGTCGATTTTTTTTCACTGTCGTTTAACTTAAATAAATATGTACAGTGAACAATAACTTTTGAATATTATCTACTTCATATGAGAGTCGGTTCCTTTATGTAACCATTTTAAATTGATTATTACTTTGTATGCAAAACTAATCCTGCCTAAGACAATTGTGAATTTTATTCTGTTACCTAATTGAAGCTTAAAGAAGACACACAATGCTACATAAATTTGTATATACAAATACATATCTGTTTGCGAGTTGAAATTGATATCAAAGCTGTAACGGGTTTACTACTTGCATAACGTATTTTAAACCAAAATTAATCCATTTCTGAAAGCCTTGTGAGAAGCCTTGTAAGTGAAAAAATAATCTGTTATGCACATACATACATACACCCATAAATGTGTAAGTATGTTCCCTACCAGAACGGTTTACCGTACACTACTTGATGGAAACTTTACCCAATACACCAGGTAAAGCTACCTATAAAATACTAGTAAGTACTCAAATATTTACCCAGTATGCTCTGGTCGGGTTTGTATAACTACAGAACACAATAAAAGCGTGCATACATAAGCTTTATTGCTGCAATTGAATATGTAAAATCAAATTTGCCAAATAAGAAGTGTACAACAACAAAGGCAATTGAGTAGTATGTAATAC
>NW_023458564.1:37557168-37560343 GCF_013731165.1 Rhagoletis pomonella | reverse complement strand
TCGTCAATACTCGAAAAAATTCACGTGAATTTATTTTTTAAAGTGAAAGAAAACTGGCTGAAAAAGCCAACTCACCCTAGTAAACGCACACGACAGCGTATTTTAACCAGCTGTGGATGCCTGCTGTGTCAACAAAAATTTCAACTTCCCCGCTTTGTTGGGCTTACAGCTTTTGATGTTTTAATGTAGCGTAGAGTCATACAAAACATATTCAAACAATCATTTCAGGGTAGACAGCAAAGTTAAATACTCGTAATACTTCATTATATAGTTTTAAATTCTTTTTTTGTTTATTCGTATAATGATTCTTCCAAACTTGCATATTCTATATGTAATTCAAAAATAATTTATTTCTCAATATTTTCTAATTTTCACATACATATTTGCATTATTTTACAAATACACCCACCGATCAAGCAGTTACTTCCTGCCAGCACCACCAGCACCGGCGGCAACAGTGCTCGGCGTTGGTGTTGTTGTACTTGTTGTGCTTGTTGATGTACTTGTTGTGCTTGTTGATGTACTTGTTGTGCTTGTTGATGTACTTGTTGTGCTTGTTGTTGTACTTGTTGTGCTTGTTGTAGTCGTATTTGTTATGTTCGGATCTGGTAGTGTGCTATGCGGTCCTCTTTTCTTTCCGTTCATACCTCCGAATAACTTATCAAAACACTATAATATTTATTTTTATTAAGTAGTCTTTAGTATAATTTCTTCATTTAAGAAACACTTACATCCACTATATTATCCACAGTGCCCTTGACCAGGCTTTCCACATTCGTAGTGAATTGATTGAAGAGCCCGCCCATACCCCAACTATTTTGAGATGAAGCTCGAGGTTGGCCTATTAGATTGCTATAGCTTTCTTGTCCGAAATCGAAATTTAAAACATTACAAAATACGGTTGCACAAAGTAAGCAAATTACAAGGATTTGTGTTAGAGCTTTCATTTTTTATTATATTTGTTGTGATGAATTTTTGCAACTTTACGCTTCAACGTCGGTTTGCTAAACTAACTAACGGATACTAAGTGAATTTCGTATTTATATTTCTCATTAGAAAATTTTTGGCGAGGGTCGCACGAGGCTACGTTTTGAATAATTTTCGCGTTTTCTACTATTCCCGGAATTTACATTTAATTTTTAGAAATTTAATTATTTTAAAGACTAAATAGTAAATGAGAGCCAAAATGAAGGCATCTCCTCAAAAGTCCATAACTTAAAATAGTATAAATTTGTATTTAATATCTTTAATGTTTATGTCACAATAAAACCAATAAATGGAGATATACGATTTCGTTTATTTTCTATTGGTTATATCTTTTTAATAAGTATCAAAAATCCAAGAGTTATTACGCTAATTAGAAAAGCGATGGATATACATATCAACTGACACTTGAATCGCTGTGTTGACAATAGAAACAGCTGTGCAAGTAGCTAACTCGTCAGTGTGCCTGTCTGCGAAGTAAGGTCGCAAAGAAATTTGAATATCTATTACACTGGCCAACAAAATTTTTCGGCAGAGCTTTTGGCATTCAAATTATTTCAGCCTGGAAGTGCTTCACTCTTTTAGCCTGGTCTGCAGACGAAACGACTAACACCAACTTTGAATTTAAATAACATTAGCAATTAAATAAGAAAATATATTTTGTGATTTTTAGTTCTTTATATTTTTTAAAACACATTAACAAAATATTAAATACATATTCTTTTCTTTATTACATATATAAAATACAAAAAGTTAAATGACGTCAGAGAGAGTTACGAAGCAAAACACGATTGTTGTTGGTCGAACCGGCTAAAAAGGCACGTGCAGGGTTAATTGGCTCTAGATCTTGAGATATTTGGAACTAAAAATGTTAAAACACTATTTTTTTAATTTTTTGTAAGCTTAGAAAAAAAGAAAAAATATTGCCATTTTATCATGAAAAAATAGAACTGCAAACAAACACAAGGCAAAAAAACGAAGTTTTAAAATGAAACAACCAGCACCTGAAATATTTTCATATTTTTTATCTTTTACCTTTATAACTTTCCATATACATACAGTGACTCACACAAGAGCTCGCGTGTTGATTCTTTTTAAATATTCACAACGTTTTTCAAGTTCATTTTATTATTTAGTCTCGTCAAGTGCAAGTTTCAAGCGTCTAACAAATCGCCTCGATTTTTAATATTTTTTTTGTAAAATATCAATTTTATAGCTTTTTTTATACCACTCAAAAGCGTCTATTCCACGTCTATGTTTTCCTACAGGAGTTCAAAAAGAAATCCCAAATGACACATTAAATCCGAAATATCTTAAGATATAGAGCCAATTTTATAATTTGATTTGGTCAGATGCTGATTCTACCAAAAAATAATTCTTATAAGAAGAATATGTCACCGCTTGTGCCGCATGCAGTTGGTAAAATTTTGTTGTGCGGTGCCATTATTCAAATGAATTAATCTACTGGGACTTACAAAGAAATCAAGAAAACAAATTTGTTGTTTTGCAAAATATTTGTGTGTAAATTTTTTTTAAATGCTCAAAGTGACTCAGTTTTTTTTTTTTTGCTTTAATTTTTGGTGTCAAACAACTCTACGACAATGAATGGTAAAGTACTGTGAGAAGCTGTGTTAACACTCACAAATTATTTAACACTTTATTACCTTGAGATTGTTTTACATCAGTATGTCATAAAAAATAAAATTTGCTTCCTTATTTACGTATGTGAATGAACTTCGATTTCAGCAAGGATATATTTGGCAAATATAACTAGGCCGTGTAGTGTTTCATTATCTGTCTCAAAAATTGTTTAATGTCGCTAAAATGCTAGGTAAGATGCCACAAAAACCATAACTGGTTCATGCCACTTTTCGCAGATTTTTTGTTTTCGTTTCATCCACCGAAAACTGAAAAAAGTTAAAATTGCATACAGTGCCGGACAAAAATATCGCCACAGCGAATTTTTCGCGTCGCATGCAAAGTCTTTTATTCTTATTTCTTTTCGCTATTTTTTTATAAAAAATAAGTTCATACTACAACAAAAAACTTAAAAAATAAAATCTCTAGACTTTGTGCAAAACTCAGGAAAATTCAATAAATTTGCGTACTAAGTAGTTTGCAACTTTCTAATCAGATTTTTTAGAAACAATTTAATTTTATAGTTATTTTATTTTAGTATAATTATAGTATA
>NW_023458564.1:37439247-37557068 GCF_013731165.1 Rhagoletis pomonella | reverse complement strand
TTTTGTGTTGGAATGAAAAAAATTTTAAAATTTCTTCCACAATTATTCCACAACAATACGTTCATCAACCTACTTCTCGTATTAAGGAAACTTCATTAAATAATTGTGATTTTAAAAGCTTTAAATATTATGAGAAAAGAAACTATAATTTGAACAAGCTGATACAATAAAAGTACAAAATCTTTAGGTGAATGAATAGCATAAGGCTTTGTTACCTTACTTTTTGTACCAGAAGTGGCCTACCACAGGGTTTAGTTCTTATATAATTCCCAATGAGAACGTTCTCGTCAGTTTTGTTCTCATTTTGGTTTTGGTTTTGACGCGTTCTTGGGAACAAAACTACGACAATGGCATTTAGTTTCGATCATACATTTCGTTCTCAGTCCCTGTTTTAAAATATTAATATTTAATATTCTTTAAAATATACATACATACATACATATGTACACATGCATGTATGTATATGCATTTACAAAAATTAGAAGTTTGAATTTAAGTATAAAAAAAAATTTTCTCACTGAAAAAATATTTATCCTCACCAAAAAGATTATACAAGAAGCTTTATGTCGCATTACCCGGGTGTTTTTCGTTTAACCGGCACCAACATATGTATATTACCCGGGTACCCGGGTACCCGGGCAAATCGGGTAATACCCGACTACCCGGGTAATAAAAGCCCCGGGTAATACCCGGGTAACCGGGTACCCGGGTATCATCAGCCCTAGTAGACAGCAAAGTTAAATACTCGTAATACTTCATTATATAGTTTTAAATTTTTTTTTTGTTTATTCGTATAATGATTCTTCCAAACTTACATATTCTATATGTAATTCAAAAATAATTTATTTCTCAATATTTTCTAATTTTCACATACATATTTGCATTATTTTACAAATACACCCACCGATCAAGCAGTTACTTCCTGCCAGCACCACCAGCACCGGCGGCAACAGTGCTCGGCGTTGGTGTTGTTGTACTTGTTGTGCTTGTTGATGTACTTGTTGTGCTTGTTGATGTACTTGTTGTGCTTGTTGATGTACTTGTTGTGCTTGTTGTTGTACTTGTTGTGCTTGTTGTAGTCGTATTTGTTATGTACGGATCTGGTAGTGTGCTATGCGGTCCTCTTTTCTTTCCGTTCATACCTCCGAATAACTTATCAAAACACTATAATATTTATTTTTATTAAGTAGTCTTTAGTATAATTTTTTCATTTAAGAAACACTTACATCCACTATATTATCCACAGTGCCCTTGACAAGGCTTTCCACATTCGTAGTGAATTGATTGAAGAGCCCGCCCATACCCCAACTATTTTGAGATGAAGCTCGAGGTTGGCCTATTAGATTGCTATAGCTTTCTTGTCCGAAATCGAAATTTAAAACATTACAAAATACGGTTGCACAAAGTAAGCAAATTACAAGGATTTGTGTTAGAGCTTTCATTTTTTATTATATTTGTTGTGATGAATTTTTGCAACTTTACGCTTCAACGTCGGTTTGCTAAACTAACTAACGGATACTAAGTGAATTTCGTATTTATATTTCTCATTAGAAAATTTTTGGCGAGGGTCGTACGAGGCTACGTTTTGAATAATTTTCGCGTTTTCCACTATTCTCGGAATTTACATTTAATTTTTAGAAATTTAATTATTTTAAAGACTAAATAGTAAATGAGAGCCAAAATGAAGGCATCTTCTCAAAAGTCCATAACTTGAAATAGTATAAATTTGTATTTAGTATCTTTAATGTTTATGTCACAATAAAACCAATAAATGGAGATATACGATTTCGTTTATTTTCTATTGGTTATATCTTTTAAATAAGTATCAAAAATCCAAGAGTTAGTGCTAACTAGAAAAGCGATGGATATACATATCAACTGACACTTGAATCGCGTATTTTACTGTGTTGACAATAGAAACAGCTGTGCAAGTAGCTAACTCGTCAGAGTGCCTGTCTGCGAAGTAAGGTCACAAAGAAATTATAATATGTATTACACTGGCCAACAAAATTTTTCGGCAGAGCTTTTGCCCTTCAAATTATTTAAGCCTGGAAGTGCTTGGCTCTTTTGACCTGGTCTGCAGTCGAAACGACTAACACCAACTTTGAATTTAAATAACAATAGCAATTAAATAAGAAAATATATTTTGTGATTTTTAGTTCTTTATATTTTTTAAAACACATTAACAAAATATTAAATACATATTCTTTTCTTTGTTACACATATAAAATACAAAAAGTTAAATGACGTCAGAGAGAGTTACGAAGCAAAACACGATTGTTGTTGGTCGAACCGACTAAAAAAGCACGTGCAGGGTTAATTGGCGCTAGATCTTGAGATATATGGAACTAAAAGTGTTAAAACACTATTTTTTTTCGTTCTTTGTAAGCTTGGAAAGAAAGAAAAAATACTGCCATTTTATCTCGAAAAAATAGAACTGCAAACAAACACAAGGCAAACAAGTAAGAAAGTCTAAGTTCGGGCGGAGCCGAACATTAAATACCCGGCGCAAGTATTAAATATATGTTTTCCACCTTTCCGAAAGCTACCGCTACATGATAAGCCGGGGTGTATACATTTTAAGTAAATTAGCGTCCTTAAATTTCGAAATATTGAAATTTCAAGCATATCTGAAATTTACCGTTATATGAAAAGCGGCCTCAATTTTAGTCCGATTTCAACAATTTTCAACGGTTTGCTTTTATGTGGCAAGCACAATAACCATACCGAGCTTGGTACAAATTGCTAGAACGGTTAGCGAGATACATATATGTGATCACAAGTGGGCGATGCTACGCCCATTTTCCAAAATTTTGTCATAAACGTATTTCTTGGTAAAGAATTGTTGCAATCATCAATTTTGAATAAATTAGCTTCAATATTTACTGATTTATCGAAGATTTTGTATTTCTCGAAAATACCGTTATATGGGATGTGGGCGTGGTTATTGTCCGATTATAGAAATTTTCGGCCAGTTGGTATGCTGTACCAGGACCCACAACTGTGCCAAGTTTGGAAGAAATTGGTGTAGCGGTTACCAAGATATACACATGTAACCATAAGTGGGCGTGGCTACGCCCATTTGCCAAAATTTTGTAATATTCTTATTTCTCGTCTAAAACTCATTGCAAATATCAATTTTGAGTGAATTATCTTCAGTAGTTACTAAAATATCGCAGTTTTCGTTTTTCTGAAAATTACCGTTATATGGGAGGTAGGCGTGGTTATTGTCCGATTTTTAAAATTTTCAGCCATTTAGTATGCTGTACTAAGGCCAACAACTGTGCCAAGTTTGGAAGAAATTGGTGCAGCGGTTACCAAGATATACACATGTAACCATAAGTGGGCGTGGCTACGCCCATTTTCCAAAAATTTATAATATTCATGTTTTCCGTCTGAAACTTATTGTAAGTATCCATTTTGAGTGAATTATCTTCAGTAGTTACTAAAATATAGCAGTTTTCGTATTTCTGAAAATTACCGTTATATGGGAGGTAGGCGTGGTTATTATCCGATTTCGCCCATTTTCAATACCATCCGTCCCACGCCCAAAAGAAGTTCACGTACCAAGTTTCGTTAAGATATCTCAATTTTTACTCGAGTTATCGTGTGCACAGACGGACGGACGGACGGACGGACGGACGGACGGACAGACAGTCACCGCTTAATCGATTTCTCTTTTCATTCTGATCATTTATGTATACATTTGTCTATATCTATCTCGATTCGTTTTGCCTGTTACAAACAACCGTTATGTGAACAAAGTTATAATACCCTTGTGCACAAGTGCGCTCGGGTATAAAAAGCAAAGTTTTTAAAATGAAGCAACCAACACCTGAAATATTTTCATATTTTTTATCTTTTACCTTTATAACTTTCAATATACATACAGTGACTTACACAAGTGCTCGCGTGTTGATTCTTTTAAAATATTCACAACGTTTTTCAAGTTAATTTTATTATTTAGTCTCGTCAAGTGCAAGTTTCAAGCGTCTAACAAATCGCCTCGATTTTTAATATTTTTTTTTGTAAAAGATCAATTTTATAGCTTTTTTATACCACTCAAAAGCGTCTATTCCACGTCTATGTTTTCCTACAGGAGTTCAAAAAGAAACCCCAAATGACACATTAAATCCGAAATATCTCAAGATATAGGCTAATTTTATAATTTGATTTGGTCGGATGCTGATTCTACGCAAAAATAGTTCTTATAAGAAGGAATTATCACCGCTTGCGCCGCTTGCAGATGGTAAAATTGTGTTGTGCGGTGTCATTATTCAAATGAATTAATCAGCTGGGACTTAAAAAGAAATCAAGAAAACAAATTTGTTGTTTTGGGAAGTATTTGTGTGTAATTTTTTTTTTTTAAATGCTCACTTTCACAGTTTTTTTTTTGCTTTAAATTTTGGTGTCAAATAACTCTACGACAATGAATGGTAAAGTACTGTGAGAAGGCCATTTGCTGTGTTAACACTCACAAAATACTTAACACTTTATTACCTTGGGATTGGTTTACATCAGTATGTCATAAAAAATAAAATTTACTTCCTTATTTATGTATGTGAATGAACTTTGATTTCAGCAAGGATATATTTGGCAAATATGGCTAGGCCGTGTAGTGTTTCATTATCTGTCTCAAAAATTGTTTAATGTCGCTAAAATGCTAGGTAAGATGCCACAAAAACCATAACTGATTCATGCCACTTTTCGCAGATTTTTTGTTTTCGTTTCTTCCACCGAAAACTGAAACAAGTTAAAAATGCATACAGTGCCGGACAAAAATATCGCCACAGCGAATTTTTCGCGTCGCATGCAAAGTCTTTTATTCTTATTTCTTTTCGCTATTTTTTTATAAAAAATAAGTTCATACCACAACAAAAAACTTAAAAAATAAAATCTCTAGACTTTGTGCAAAACTCGGGAAAATTCAATAAATTTGCGTACTAAGTAGTTTGCATCTTTCTAATCAGATTTTTTAGAAACAATTTAATTTAACAATTTAATTTTATAGTTATTTTATTTTAGTATAATTATAGTATATACATATATTATATATTATAGTATAACAAACTGCCAATCTGAAGTTGCAAAAAACTGCATGGATTTTTGGCGAATTTTTTTTTGCGGTCGGTGTTGTTAAATTGTCGAACATAATTTCTATGGAAAAAACTGCGCAAAAAATTGCCAAAAATCAACGCGACTTTTTAGCAACTTCAAATGGGCTATAAAACTGCATACCTTGAATTTCGCTCTAAGAAATCTGATTATAAAATTGCAAACTAGTACGCAAATTTAATGATTTTCCTGAGTTTCCCAGAAAGTTTAGATATTTAATTTTTAAGTTTTTTTTTTATGTTTTAGTATAGACAATATTTTTAGAAAAAATTAGAATAAAAGCTTTATATATGTACATTGCGAAAAATTCTCTGTGCCAACATTTTTTTCCTGCACTGTATGTACATTAGGGTTGTAAAAAATATACGATAGGAACCAAAGTTCTAAATTTTAAGCTTTTACTTTCTAGGGTTTTTAAAATAGAAAAAAAAACGCTTCAAAGCCAATGAAATATTCCATGTATTTACATATATGGAAAACAGTTTTTCTAAAAAGGTATAGAATTTTTGGAAATCAATATTTTGCGATAGGAAAACTGTGTTTCTCTTCAGGAGACTTGCAATATTTATTTCCAATTTTTTATTTAACCATTTCTCATTTACGAAAAAATTTGTAATTAAATATTTGGGGATTATTATTGGAAGCAATAGTTTCGCAATCGAAAATTATTGATTTTCATTTCTACGAAGAAATGTTTTTCCCCATAAAAATTACATGAACAACTCAGTGGGCTTTCAAGCAAACATTTTTTTAACAAAAACATACGGGTAGTATTTTTTTCGTTTAGAAAACATTTTAGGGGGTGAAAGCTTAACATTTTAAAGATTTTTTTGACTTTTTGTATCTTTATTTTTGGAATATCAAAAAGCATTTAATCACGCCCATCTTGTTTTGTTTAATTCGAATATGTTGTACACTATATCTCGTGGTTATATAAAATTTATAGCTTATATCTGAAAAAGTTATGCGTAAGTACCATATAAAGAGAAGATTAAATTTTGTACAAAAAATTAACAAAAAAATTAAGAAAATTTTCTTCAAAATTTCACACTTTTTACTCACACATTACTGCAGCAAAAGACGCGAACATTGCTTTTATGGAAGAAAATTCACAACAAAAAAAAAAATTCAAAAAATCACGGCTAGGTTCTTGCTAATTTAAACATGTACTTTGTTATACTTGAATGGGCTAAAAAACGGCATACCCAAATAATTTCTGAAAGTTCTAAATAGAAACTAATTTATTAATTTTGTATATAGTATGTATAGAATAAGAAGGGAAATGATGTTCATTGGTGTTGCTTGATTTCATTTCATTATTCGATCAAGCCTACTTTGTGGAACTGAAATGGTTTTTTATTAAAATTAATATTCTAAGCTTAAGTTTTATTGTTTACATGAAAAAATATTCGAATCTCATATCTGTTTCAATTTGATTCAATAGTCATTTATACATATATAAAAAACCGGAGCCTATGCAATTTTAATAATTTTACAAATGTTAAATTAACGAAAAATGTATCCTACTTTAAAAAGCTTAACTATTTTTGCTACTTACACGCGGCGGCTTACTACAATGGAATTATAAGTATCGCATGACGTGAAATATGTGAAAAAATTAATAGGTCGACATCGAACACTTAAGCAGCGTGCATTTTCAGCTTTGTTCGATCTGTCTTCACTATTCCTGCATTCATATGCACACATTTATATACTTTAATACGCGTTAATATATATGTATGTTCGATGTGCAATTTGTAACTACATAGCGTAATGCTCGATTGTATTAAAAATTAAATGCTTCGTTACACCCACCGTGCTGTCTGTTACAGCTTAGCTGATACAGACTGATACGAATTGAACTTCTTGTTCAAATATTTTTCTCTCCTTTTTTCAATACTAGAATTTTATTAGTTTACATGCAGGAAATATTGGTCCCCTTTCGCGTTTATAAATTAGAGGAGTGAGAAAAATTACGTTTATCTTAAAATTAAACTTCAGTGACTTTTTGAATAAAATATGTGTTTTCCCTTCAATATAAAAGGTCAACAAAATTAGACATTTTAACAAGGGGCTTCTTCATTCGATTAAAATCTCTCATCGCTAAGCCTTTTCTTTACTTTTGTACACAGGTAGTAGTAGCAACTCGCAGTCCAAGATATGGACTTAATTTTTTCAGTTTTCGTCGAAATTCATTGGGTTGCCGTCTGCTTTCAATGTCCGCCAATACTCATTTTGGTAACTTGCTCAAAATTTCAAAGTAAAATAGTATCTGTCAACATGGAAGTATTGAATTTAAAGCTGCTACGCAGGAAATTATAAAGCCTATTAAACTAAGTTCCCACGGCACCGCCAATTACGTTATTCGCTTCTGAATTCCTTTAGTGTATTACCTCGTTTACACGGAACATTTGTAATTCGATCTGACACTTCATTGATTTGTTTTTTTTATTTATTTATTTTGAAGTGAAACTTCTTTAGCGGCGGAAATGGTGCAACGGAAATTGCACACGGAAATGGTTGGGAGGGAAACAAGTGCTTCTTAAATATATGCACATGGTATTCATTTAGCAAAAACGTGCCAGTAAAAGATGAAATAAGACTTAGATAAAGACCAATAAAAGAATTAAAGTAAACGTGAGTACGAACATTCGTTTTTTCTCGGAACTGATCGATACAAAAATTGATATCTTTTATCGTAATTTTTTGTCGATTTTGTTAACAATTTCGATCGATTCCTATCAATATCTATTGATTTTAATTGATTTTGGTATCGATATTTTTATCAATTTTGTTATCGAGTTTGTTATAGATATTATTATCGATTTTGTTATAGATAGTTTTTTCGATTTTGTTACCGATATTTACCGATTTTGTTATCGATATTTATCGATATTAATCGATTTCGTTATCGATATTTATCGATTTTGTTATCGATAATAATGATTTTCTTATCTATACTTTGATGGATGTGAATACCGATTTTTTTATCGATATAGTATAGAGATAAAGGAACACAGAATAACATTAATGCAATTAGGACGAACAGACTAGAGGTAGGGATCTAGCTAGAAAAAATACAAAAAAGATTACTTTAACCAAAGCAGATGAATGTGAGTACATGAGATGTATGTATTTTGATTATGAGAAAAAACTAGATATGTAACGTAAGTTTTTTGTCATATTTGACATATATAGAAGTTTGGTTCAATATTAGTGATAAGCGAGTTCGAGATATTTAAACGACCGAGTGGATCGCCATCGTTGCAAAATTACAATCAAGTCAATAATCGATTCGCTGCCCGACTGCACAATCGAGATGTTTTTCAATTGTTTCGAGTCGATTGACGTATCACCGACGAGAACGTGTGAACTCAATCGAAAGCTTTCGTACGCTTGTGCAGGTGTGTATTAAGTAAATGTTTGTTTAAATTGATAATACTGCAAGTACAGATATTCGAGCGTTATTTTAAAAATACATGCATATTTATGTACATATCGCATAAAAATTTAAATGTTAAAAATATTGTTCGGAAGTTCTAATTTATACTGATTGAGAGATTGTTGAATGTACTGGCTAAGGAAAATTTACTAAAAGTAACGGTTTTGTGTTTAATTACCACGCGTAACATTAAAACACGTCGTTTTATGCTACATGCCACTGGCAATTCGTTGCCAGAGTTTGCAACAGAGAAGCATCGAGATGTTTTAACAACCGCTGGCCAGCAGCGAAGCTGAGATGATTTGGTCGATTGTTAGCGAATATATTACTTCAGCTTAAGTACGACTATTTTCGAGTGGCAATTCGTCTACGAGAGAAAACATTGCGAACAATCGAGATATTTGAACAATCGAGACAATCGACTAAAACATCTCGGACTCGCTCATCACTGTTTTAATATGCAGAAAATTTTTTTTATTTAGATTTCTTTTGTAAACCTGTCTAATTGAACCGTGCTACTGAAATCAACATTTCATCCGGCATATAAAAAGCAGGAAAAAATCCATTGCTTGGTCATTGCATTCTCTTTAATTCTTCGCACAAAGTTGACACTTTTTCAGCTCTGACATAACGCCCACCTATCCATCCATTGCGTTAATTATTTTTACGTGTAAATTGGAAATATTACATGGAAAAATCAACCGAATCTAGTGGAAGAGTTTTTTTTGCTGTTTTAAAGTAATTCACCTGTATACTCATACCTACACACATACATACATACATATGTACATACATACGGAATACATGCATTGCCCTCATTTACGTAACTCTGTTGATCTGTTGTTGCAATGTCAGTTTACACCTTTAAAGTCGTTGCTCTTTCACATGTGCCTTTTGTTGTTGTAGTACTCGTATGTTGCCACATTGCTTAATATACACAATTACGTTGCGCATGTATGCTTTAATGCATTTTGTTTTTTTTTGTTTTCATTTCCATAATAATAAACTTAATAAATATTAATACAATTACCGACTTTAAAGCAATGTTAATTTCATTGCACTGGTTTATGAAATTTTTTCTTGTTTCGTATTAATTGCTACCCTGTGTATGTACGTATATACTTATGTATTTATAAGAGCAAGTGGTTCGAAAACATTCGATGGTATTTTGTTGTTTAACAGCTGATAGTTATACTTGTAAAGTTTATGCTGTAAATTATACATAAAATATTTTGTTTAAATAAATTATATTGTGGTTTTAAGTGCTTCAAAAAATATTTATCAGCCCACTACGGATGCCACTTAAGTGCGCAACTATTTGATCCTTGCGGTTGCTCATTTTTAATTTCCGCTAAACAAATATGTATGTATGTAGAAAAATAAGGTGTATATATTATCCCGCAATATAAAAAAAGTTTGATAAATAAATCATATTGATAATTTTGTAAACAAGTTTAATTGCTCATGTTTCAGAGTTTTTACTTCTGGCGTTAAAAGGCCAATATTTTTGCGTCTACTTCTTTCTACAGAAGCTCAAAGAAAACCAAATGCCCTTTTTTGATACCTTAAATCGCAACTATCTCGAATATACACCTAAATGTAGAAGCTCATATCTGAATAAGCAGTTGTGTGGGATGCATAACTGATTGTAGACAGATTTTGAAGAATTTCGATGTAAGTTTTCTGTTGATGATGATTGAAAGAATGAAAAATCTCTTGTTCCCAACTACCTAAGTAGAAGAGTTATAATGACAATACTCATATCTAAAAAAAAGGTTGTATGGGAGCTAGATGTTGCAACGTTCCGATCTTGCCACATAAGCGACTAGTTTGCATTCAAACGAACGGGCATAGCTAAATCGATGCATCTCGTTTTTATGAACATTTCGATATATTTTTGTATGGATATACATAAGTGGATTTTCTTCTCCTCCTGATTCTTGTAAACATTGCACCAAAGTTATAATACCGCATCGCGATGGTATCGTATACAGTTGGTGCGTAGATTTGATATGAAGATTTTCTACAATGACAGATTTTTACATTTTTTAGCAGCATGACAAAATTTTTAAACGACTAATAGTTATTTTTATTTTGGTTGTCTTTAAAATAAGAGTAAACTTTTATAAAACAAATACAAATCACAATTTATTGGTGCCTCTTATCAAAAATTTTAAATGAGTTGAAGTAGATCAATTTTCAACATTTTGGTTTTTCTTCATTTAAAAGTTTTTCGGGTTTGAATATATTTTCTCCGATATACAACTTTTTTTCGTCGGAACTGACACGAAACATTGTACAAATATTTACGTAATATGTGCATATGTGTTTATTAGTGTGTAGTTAACCATTCACAGTTCCAAACAAAGGAAAAATAAAGATGTTAAAATACGACTGTTTTAACACTACACAATTTCATATGCTTAATCTTACCTATACATTGGTTTAATTTATCACGAGAAGGTATCTATATGTACATGCATATTAACAGATATACATATGTGTATGAAAATGCTTTATAAAATTTCTGTTGGTAAAATCAATAATTCAACCGTCGCAGCAGGAAATCAACATTGCATTTTTCGTGTCATAAATCATTTAGTTAATTGTTGTATTCATGTCGGCACTGAAAATAAAATAAAAGCATTTATATGTACATACGTAGAAAGGTATTGAAACAATGCAACATAGAACAATATTGTATTTTAGAGATATACATATTTATTTAAATATGTATACGTAGTTCTACCGTGAAATAAAAAAATTAAATACATAATAAATACATAAGCGAGTAAGTACTAGGAATGCTAATCCCGGGATCCCGCGATCCCGATCTTTTTTAAGTCCCAAAAATCCCACGATTCTTGGCAAATAATCCCGGGATTTTCGGGATTTGTAATTTTCATTGAAGGTCCTTTTCTTGACCAGTATTGGCTATATTTATTTATTATTTTTAATAATAAATGTCTAGCTCATTATACATATAACACCGTGCGATAGTAAATTTTACACACAAAAGTCAATATATTCGTGAAACCATGTGCCAAATATTGTAAAATTGCGTTTTTAGTTTTTCACCCTGATTTAAAAAATTCAGTGAAATGTGTTTAGAGAAGAGGTATGGGTATCAAGGTAAAGAGGAAATTCCGTAGAATTTAATCAGATAAAATTTTTTTGTGCATATGGTATTTAAAATTTTTTCCTTGAAATTTCGCAATATTTGCTTTGAAAAAGTTATACGTTAACAACTCGGCAACCAGTGTTGCCAGAACTTTTTGGGCCGACCGGCTAGATTGGCAAAAAAAGCGGCTAAAAACGGCTAAAATGTTTTAGTGAAATTTCACATAGACTCTGGCAAAAAACGGCTAAAATGTTTTAGTGAAAATCCACATGCTTTATTTAAATAAATCGCAAGAAACGAAAGACTAGTTAACACCATTAATTTATATCGAGTGTATATTCCTCATCATCAAATGAATCACTATTGTATATATCACCTGAATTCATTAATTTTAAGAGATCGTCATCTACAGTAAAATTATGACAGCATTTTTCCTCACGTTTTAAACCGTATCTTATATATAAAATAGCGTTTAACGTTTTAACGCACATTGGATTTCTTTGCTTAGTTTTTATTATATTCATTGAACTAAATATTCGCTCTACTTCTGCATTACTTATAGGGAAAACAAGAAAACTAGGTTGCAAAGGTCAGCAAAAGGGTTTTCTCCTAGGGCATTTCGAAATTGATAAACTTCGGCCCAAAACTTTACAGTTGAGTCTAAATTACTCCAGGTATGTAACGTTAACCGTTGCCATTGCATCTCTATGGATGTTTTTTTGTCAGCATTATATTTGCGTTTTTGTTGCTGTAGTTGAACAAATACTTTTAATTACTCTTAATGCATTTCCAACCGAAAAAAGTCATTTTTTTTAGTTTGGCAATATTTGTAGGGAGGCGTTGGCGTATTTCCTTTATTAAAGTGATAATAAAATAGCGACCATTTTCTCGAATTATTTTCCCGGCTTCGTGGTCAAAAGCGTTTGTGCTTACTTTTGTTTTTAAATACTCTTCAAAACTGTGATAAAACTGAGGAAATGGAGCAAGGTATGGTTCCAACGGGGAGCATATAGGATCAAATGTGTCCGCGCTAATAACCACTAGGCAGCATAGATGCGAAAGTAAAACATTGAGTTCATTAAAAATCTTCATTGGGTCTGCATTATTGCTTTCGAAAAACTTGTTTACTTTTTGCACCTGAAAATTAGGCAAATAGTAAAATCGGCTAAAAACGGCTAACTTTTTTTTACAAACCGGCTAACAAATCGGCTGCCGGCTAGATCAAATTTTCTCCGGCTAGTTGCTATCAAAACCGGCTAAATCTAGCCGGAAAACGGCTAAAATGGCAACGCTGTCGATAACACCTTGAATTTCGTACATCAAACTTTATAAGCTAAAAAATTACCTATTCGCCTTTGTGAATCCAAAAATTTTATTTTTTTTTAATTCTAAAAAAATTTCCTTCCTTCTTTCCTTTGTTTTATTTGGCACCCATATTTTTATTCTACAATGCATTGAATTTTTTAAATAATTTTTGGAATTAGTCAAATCTTAGATATTACAAAGTGCTTTAAAATAAATCCTGACATCAGGGAGAGAAAAAGTAAATTCGGCACTTTAAATAAAAAAGTAGGTTTCATACCCATTTATTTAATATTTATTTTACGGTAGAAGAGCTTCTTAAACGTTTTAGGCGCAATACCGGGACTAGTCCCGGGATCCCGGGATTATGATAACGACATCCCGAAAATACCGTGATCGTAAAAAGCCAAAAAATAAACATCCCTATAAAGTACATATTTTTATATTTAGAAGTAGAGAAATATAAAGTCCAATAATTTTAAAGTGAAAGCTGAAATTTTTAAGATATAGTTATGTATGTGGAGGCACTTTTTCAAAAAAGATCAATATTTGTTCGATAGTGCAATATCGTAAGTAAATAGACATGTTTGTATTTTTAATTTGAAGGATGGTTTGCTAAAAATTTACTTAGAAATTGGGAATTAAAAAATTAAAACAAATGCAAAATAATAATTCCCGCATTTCACTCTACTGTTGCCTCAAGCAAAAAAAAAAAAAAACAAAACTATTAAAAATAAAAGCCTCACTCTGCTGCATGAATGCTATCAGTATGCCCGTTGCAAAATATTATTGAATTTTCGAAAAAATCATTGCACAACAAATAAATATTTAATGAAGTGTGAAAAAGCACATCTCTTGATTTTCATGGTTTTTTATATGAACGAAAATATATTGCAAGTGAATAACTTATACATATGTACATATGTGATGATTGTAGTGGACCCCGATGTGCAATGACCGGAAAGCATACTTCTTTAATAGTAAATGATATATCGATGCAATTTAAAATACAATAGTATAACATATTTTTATGTATGTCTATATGTATGTATGTACGAGTGGTATACACATAAATATGTACATGTGTGCATAAACGTTTGGGTAGGCAGAAAGTTTCTTCATAAATAAGCAATACATATTGTTGAAACATTAACACTATTGCAAACATAACTACATTTAAATGGAATCCACTCTTAATTTTGAAGAGTTGAAATAAAATAAATAATTACCATCGTTTGTACTTGTTTATGTACATATGTGTGTAGCTTCTTTAATGCTTATGAAGATATTTCGTTTGGCATAATTGGGAATTGTTAATTCCGCCATTTGATAATTTTTTAATGCGTAAGTCTTTTTTGCTTTAATGTGAGATATGTAGTTTAAAATCTAAAAACCATGCCACATATTTTCCATTATTTCCCATACGAAATGCAATGCGCTTCAAGAGAAAAATGTTGAAAGGTTTTGTATGATTGCAAATTTCCACTAAATTTTAGACTAAAAAGAAACTGTGAGCCGATAACAATTTCTACAAATAAGACTGTAGGGAAAATTTCAAGTTTTGAAATGACATAAAAAACGCCGTACACTTAAACATAACTTTGGGTCGAAGATTATAAATATCTAAACCGTTTTTCTAGATCAGTTCATTTTCCCCAGCTATTTTCATTTAACAAAAAAGTTGAAACTTTAAAGGAAAAAATAACTTTTCTTTTGTTATATTCTCATTTATGTTAAAGCCTGTTCTTTTCCCAAAAAATCACGATAATAAGGATCAAATTCGATGGAGAATTAAACAATTTGTGAATGGTAAAATGAAAATGTGCAATAACTTTTTGTATGAAATAGGAGAAGGAAATAATGTTACTCTGTTACGTACGGGTCATCGGATGATATATCTTCACGAACGATCGCCTCCCTCAACTGTCGTCGTATCCTGATCATGCAAGCCCAGAATAACACGCATACGCTTGCATTTAAGCACCAGCTAGCTCGCCGGACCATACAACAAAAATAAATAAAAAATCGTCCTCGCCTATTTTGCCATTAGGAGAATTCAAGCTCCCGCTCCGTCATTACTTCTTCCGCCAAGGTCTGTCCATTTCTTCGCCTAAGTGCTGTCTCAATGGCAGTGCTGTCATCTGAGCGGCCTTCCTAAGCCCACCCTGCCATGGTCGACTAAGGCCATAATTGTCGTCGACCTCAATGTTCAACCGCAATCTCTTCACGGCTTCTCCTTCGCCCCAACGGTCTCCCCTGTAACCGTCCGTGCGAATCGCATCTGAAAAGATCCTTTACATCTTATTTAAGTATTTAACACTTCATCTCTGTTTATTAATTCACATTTGTAAATAATGTTAAAACTCTACATATTCAACCATACAACTAAATATTACGGCCTCTTCAGGTGGCTTTGTCTTATAAACTATACGTCCAGAATAACTATGAAATTACCAAAGTTGCCTAAATACATACATATATAGAAAACGAACAACGATCTTGGGTATGGTATGCTTACTTCGCGAGATCTCGCACGTTCTTTTCGCCTAAAACAAGGACTGACTATCGAAGGAAAATACTCGTATGCTAGGGGTCCTGGCGATGGTCTATATGAACGGCTGAAATCCGTATCCACCACCCTAAGAAGACGTCCTGCACAGTAGGACTAAGTCCTGCCCTATACACTTGACCGTTCATCGTAACCTTTCTACCAGCACTTGTCCTCAATTGGTCAAAAGAAAAATGCTGATTGCGTAAAATCGCGCTATTACTCCAGTCAATTAAACGGTAAGTCTAAACTTTTCTTAACCCATTTATGTGGCAATCACCAATACTCTCTTGGTAAGACGGGACCTTTTTGGTACGTCAAAAGTTGGATTTGTACTCAGGCTCGCGGCCAATGTAAAAATCTGGCTATATGCGTATGGTATACCTCAGTATTCGAAAAGAGCTTAAAACTCAAAACCTCATAGAACTATTTCGCCAGCTGTCGGAATTGAGATTCTATACACCTGTTCTTGATTCTGTCGCTGATCATTTAGATATCGCTGCCTTTACGTACACCAACACGCTCTTGAGCCATACGCGGTGTCCCACGACGATCTTCTTCAAATTTATTTACCGCATCGTCTAAAAAAATAAGCGTCGCGTTTGGGCCCGATCCTGGCCTCCCACGAAACTTGGCGTATGTCAACTTAGAGCATCATTCTGCAACCTGCGGACGCCTGCGTCCTCCAGCGGAGCCTGAGGGTCGTTCGTTGAAAACTTGTTGCCGCGCGGCTGTGTTGGCTCTCCGGTTGGGGAGGGGGTCTTTCATTAGATCGAAAGACGGCAATGATCCCCGTCGTTCCAAGCTTTCGTTAGGGTAGTAGCTTGCTAAAGAACTTTTCAAACATTTAATTTCCCTTCTGGACCACTCTGTACACATATCTTTACTTACCTTACTTCCGATTTTTTTATTTTTTATTATAATTTTTCGTTGTGTTAAGAAAAGGTGAAATAAATATTTCTAAATGTATTTTACTTACCAGCAATTGTTTTGAAGCTACGAGCCAATTTTTATAGAAAAGTGGGAGAAGAAACAAAGTCTTGCTAATCTTAAGTTATAAATGCATTCAATTGAAAGACTGAAATAAAGCGCCTAACATAAATTCACACATACAGGAACCTTTAGTTGTTTATATTTTCAAATAAATAATTCTTACCGAGAAATAACTCAACAAGTAATAAATGTTCACCTTAATGTATTCATACGTTATTTATTAACATCGAGTAACAATAAATATTTAATTTTTTCGATACTTTACAAACAGATACAGTTCAAGTACTATTTTCGTTCATGAGTAAAATATAAAACAGTACATTTAAACAATATCTTTCATAAGTATTTACTTAAAAAAATTCATTTGTTTTCTCTTCGTACATATTCATGTATTTCCGTAATTGAATGGAAATTCCCAATCGACTTAATTTTATCATTCTTGCACTTAATTCAGAGCGTAAATTTTGTATGGCATAAAATCATATAGATAACAATACATTCGTATATATGTACATCTGTTCGTATGTTTAAATACGAATGAATAAATGGAAATATTTAAATTCGTTTGTCTGTAGTACTTCTGTTTAATAAAATGTATACACTTTCGCTGTCATAACGGAAATATATTTATGTAGAAAAACAAATGCGAATACAAATTGATATTGAGTTCATACATATAAATGTATTTTCTGTGCATGTTCACTCGCAAATAAATATGAATACATTTGAACTGCTGCCTTTACATTTGTATTGCAATTACAAATAACTCAGTCGAGCAACGATTAGTTCTCAATTCATTTTGTAACAAACTGCATATTGCATAATTTTTTTGTTGTGTTTTTTTTTTGTTGGAAAAGTAAGCAAACTTTATGAATGGGGGAGATATGTCTTTTTATTGTTTCGTCACTTAAGTTATTTTTTGTATCCCGCCCTATGCAAATAACGAGATATGTGAACGCGTCGCTCCACCCGTATCCACATTGGTTACAAAATGGACTCTGAAAGCACAAATGAGAGTTGATTGGTAAAGTTTCTGGTATTTTTTTGTGATTGCGGCTTTTCGACGTTGAGTTTTTCTAATGTGTTTATTATGATTATGCAATTAATATTGTAGAAAATAGAACTATTTAACCCCTTCAAGCGATTAGAGTGTTTTTTTTGATCCAGTATCCGTCCGAGATATGTTCTTTTTGAGCTCACAATGAAGGTTATAACTCAGAATTCTGAAGTTTTTCTGACTCTAATTTGAGCCTGAGTGGAGAGATAGATACAAACCATTATCAATAGTTTCGTCATAGAAACTTAATTGCCGACTGTTGAACGAAAAATTCTTTTTTGCCAAAATCATTTTTGGTTAGCGTCATCTTTTAGAGCTTGAGCACAATTGAGTAAGATATAGCCGAATCCTCTCCAGGATTGTGGTAGGGCGGAGTGTAAGATAATAATTGGCGATGAAAAGTTTCCCACCTAGGACCCAAAGTTAATTTGAGCTTCGTTACATATCGCACACTGTCTTCAATAGGAGCACAACTCAAAATTACACGTTTGTCAGCAAATGCGAAAAACTATTTCTTAGCACATGATAATCATATGGGCAAGCAAGGCTTTACCTTAGGTTTTTTTTTAACATATTATAACAAAAATTTGCTCCAGCTTTTGCTGGAAGGTAAATAAAAGCTCTACGGACATTTTTAGCGCATAATTTCAAAAAATGTAAAATTTTGAGTTGTGTCTCTTTTGAAGACAGTGTACGGTATATAGAAACTTTAGTAGGCATCGCAAGATCCAATGATATCTTTTCTCTTGCTCTCATGAAGACACAAATCACACGAACAGAGCCAGCTTCCCAGGTGAATATAGTTACCTTAATATAGTAGAAAGGCCCTATCTCACATCGTCGCTGATATACAAAAAGGCATAACTAACTGAAAATCCAAAATTAACTTTTTTATTGATTATGATGCATTTCATTGAGTTATGAGTCCCTACATCGTTTAATGAAATCAAAAAGTTTTGCTAGATACAGCTTTTTTGCATTTCAGCGACGATGTGAGACTTAAGTGGACTCTTCAACCGAATACGTCGGAATACATCCCTAATGACGCTTTTCCTCATGTTACCCATATCTTAATAATCGTCTCTTACAAATCGGTTGCTCACTTTGCATGGGTGCATTGTAATTTTTGTCATTTTTTTTGAGTTGGCATATTTTCAAAAACAAATTTTTTTATCAAAAAATTTGTATGTTAAAAATTTTTCATGAAAAATAAAATAAAAAAATATTTATTTTCATAGAGAATTTTTATGTGTATGTGTGATTTTTTTCAAATTTTTTCCTCGCCCCGTTCTCGAGATATTTGGATAACTATTAAATCGATTTGTTTTTGTTTTTGTGCTGCAAAGTTTTTCAAAATGTATTAATCAAGCTCAAATTTCATATATATTTATTATTTGTGTTTATGCATCAACCCTAAAAATTTTAAACAAATCAAACATATGAAGTGTGATCCCCGTCCATTTTGGTATGGAACGCCCCATATTCATCAAGCAACTGCAACTGTAGCGCATTCCCAGAAACCCCGTCGTCTTAGTTATATGTACTAGAAAGTACGCTCACATTTACATTTAAAATAGGTACAATATTGCTGATGCTTTGGAAAACACCGCATGCCATTTACTATTTTCGCGTTATGCTATGGCCTTGCCGCACAGTGCCGCGACTCCATACAAATGATGGACAAAAATAGAAGGAGTGGTCGGAATTGGCTGAAACTTCACACCTAGAAGTATTATGCCCCTCTAATTTCAAAAATGAAATCGGTTTTTCTATACCGGTTACTCATTTCGAGAAAACCGAGTTTTTCTTGCATTTTTATATGAAAATAGTCATTGTGGACATGTGTTCATATAAGTGGAAGGAGGCATCAGAATGGGCTGAAACTTTACACCTGAAAGGACTATATCACCGCAATTTAAGAAAAAAAAAACGTTTTTCAGCATCTGTTACCATTTAATTAGAAAATTTTTTTTTTCACAATTTTATAAAACGGTAAAATAACTCATAATCATCGTAGACATATGTTTATAAAAACCGAAATAGTATTCAGAACTTGTTGAAACTTTACACCTAAAAGGACTAAGCCATGCTTATTTCAAAAATGAAATCGATTTTTCGGTACCGGGTACCCATTAAAAAAAAAAGATTTTTTTTTTACATTACTATATGAAAGACAAATAAGGCATAATCATTGCTGATTGTGGTGTTTACGAAAACAGGAAGGAGTCCTCAGAATTTATTGAAACTTTACATCTGAAGTGTCTATATTACTCTAATTTTAAGAAAGTAATCGGGTTTTTTGTAACGGGTACCCATTAAAAAAACACCGAGTTTTTGCACATGATTATTTAAAAATGAAATATGGCATATCATTGTTGCTAAGTGTTCAGAAAAATAGTCTTAATAGTCAAAATTCGTCTAAACTATACTTCCTAAGTGAATACATTATGGTAATTTGAAAAATTAAGTCGGTTTTCCTTACATGTTAACCTTTAGAAAAAAAAATTCTTTTGATTTCATTTAAAATAAAGCATAATCACTGTTAAGTAAGTAAGTAATAATAACTGTTATATGGTAATAACATATAATATGTTAATAAAAACCGAACTAGTTGTTATAATCACTCAGTTTCAGTGTCCTCAGAAGAGGAGGAAGTGATCACTGATTCAAATGATTCCATGCTTTTGTCTGCTTCGTCACTTTCAACAATGTATTTATTAAAGCTGAGATCAGAACCCTTTAAATATTTGTTTCTCTGTTTTATATTTCTTTTAAATGCAACTAATGGATCTGACGATAATATCAAACGAGTCATTAAATCCGTATTGCTTTGTACTCTTCCAGTTTTTCGAGAATGATTAAGCCGATATTTTCTTATGTTTTTGTGTGAACATTCTAAGGCTTCTTCTGATAATGAACCTGATAAAATAGGTGGAAATACAGATTAAGAAAATAAATGAAAACATAGCTTTAAAATCATTACCTATTGGTAAATCAAAGTATTTAATTACATCACATCCATGTACTAAAACTTTATGCACTGAACTTGGCATGTTATACCAACCATAATTTCTAAGGTATAACTCTCTTGTTTCGTTCAACAAAACACTAAACTCTTGGGTTTTTATTTGTTTTCCACAAGAGAGGACTCTTAGCACCAGAGAAAAATTCATGAAATTTTAAACTCGCGTTGAGCAACATTTTCCACTAATAGTAAAACGTTGAAATTTTTGCACAGGTAATGTAATTAGTTAGGTGAACAAAATTATAAAAAGACTCAATCAAAAAAAAAAAAATATAAAAAAATTGGACCTCCCTGATGTGCATACATTTGTACTATCATTTTCGCAAGCTGTTTTTGTTTGCTGCTTAAGCAAAATAGTACTCTTTATGCAGATGAAGAGTAATAGGTATGTTATTTATTTTTATTTTCTTTTTGTTCGCCTTTCGTCTAATCATTGGGGCTGTAAGGTGTCTCGATTGCATTTATTTCCTTACCCGAATTGGTTAACATATTATTTGTAAACTGGTGTCATTGCTCTATATATATATATATATATGTATATATATATAAATGTAAATCTTCGTATACCTTTGTTTTTGGCTCCCATACCGTGATGCATATTTAAGTATTTTAATTAGCTGATAATTTTTTTCATTTCAAAGCACCCTGTACCTCTTAATTTTTTTTTTTGCACTTTTAGCTTTAATTCAACACCTTATTTTTGAAAAGCGAACCAAAAATTTAGATCTTAGGGCATTCAGAAAAAGTATTGTAAATATAGATCAGCTAAAATAATACCAAAAAAAAGGCATTTAGTCACTTTTTCAAAATTGAAAATTTTCAAATATTGGAAAAAGTTGGAAGAGATTTCGATTGTTTCTGTTAGTAGAAGGTCCAAACTACCATAACCAAAAAAAAAATTTCACGAACTTTCAAGATGTTTTTTTGTTTTTGTCTCCAAAGTTTACCAATTTTCGGATTTTGGTATGTTTAATCATATATTTATTTATTAATAAAAAAAAAATATTTGTATAAATTTTTTTTCCATGAACCATATATTTTTTGGTTTGTCACATATATCTTTATCAAAGTGCAAAAGTTGATCTTGGTAGGAATAAAAATGTATTTTTAACAAATTTTTAACTGCGACCACTTTTATGTGCGAATCGCCGAAATGAAATGGTATGTAGAAAATAGGTGTACTTTGAGGGGGTGTGTGAGGCTGAAAGTTGTTTTTATCACAAAATAACTTATGAACTTCTCTTAGTTGGAGATTTAGCTGTAACTTGACATCAAAACATCTAAGTTTCAAGACAGTCGATTTTTGTATTTTTGTCCACCTTCGCGGCACTGTGTGCCGGCGCGATTATGAGCGGCGTGTCAAGTAACTTTGTGTTCATTGTTTGATATGTGCAAGTGCAAGTGCATACTCATACATATGTATCTATATATATATTTCAGTAAGTGCATTTTCAAATGTATACTTATGTATCTATGTGCATCAAGCAAACTAAGCAAACTGAACGCATCGAATCAAGTCGATTCAGGGTAAGAAAGCGGAAAATGATATGTTGGTGCAGTGTAATGAAAATGGCGCAGCGCGGCGCGGCGCATAAGAGCAGAAAAGACACAAAGTCAAGATGTCAAGATGCAGCGCTTAGAACTTAGTGTGCGTATTTTTCTAACATCATGCATACATATACATATGTACATATGCATAGTATGCTTCATGCTCTACGAACTGTGTTGCTCATACGCCGTGTCACACTTCCATGGTTGACTTGTCGGCTTTTCTACTTCGCTTTATTGGAGTACCAGCAGCAGCAGCAGCAGCAGCAAGAGTGCTGCCATCGTTGCTGTGTCGCTACATCATTTGTAATAAATGATAAATGAGGCGATGACTCGTCTTCCTTTTCCTTTCCTTAAAACGTTTTCATACATCTTTCATCCTAGTTACTTATACATATGTACATATTTCTTTCATAGTAGTGGATGTGCTGCACATTAGTTATGCTGCTGCATTGAAGTTTTCAGTGTTGCAAAACGTTGATAACAAAGTGTTTGAGCGATGTTGTTGACTTTGCTGCATTATGCTGCTATTCATAGAATAAAGAATTGCTGAAGTTTATTGCAAATTATGATAACTCGCAACACGTTGTGTAAATATGGATTATATATTTACATCTGTACACACTAGTAGATTACAGTTAACATTTACATAAGCCAATGTGCATGTATAAACACAGATGTTTCTTCCAAGCAATATAGCTATTTGTTATGCAAAGTGCATTTTGGTTCACTTTTGAATTGATTATATTGATTAATAAGTTCACCGTGGTAGTCGGAAAAAATGAACAACCGGACGACCTATCTAGTAAAGTCAATTCGGGTACGCAGAATTCTGCGGGGACAGTAATTTTTCTAGTTTAAGTCATTTAATTGAGTAATATAAAATAAAGATTTTGAGGCAGACCCGTTTTTGAGCGAAATTTTACTATTTTTAATGGCCTTGAAATTTCGTTTTGGAGAGGTTTTTGGTGGCGAAGAATCCGAATTTCACATTATTATGGCGATCCGAAAAAATTTTCAGTAAAAGTTGCATACGAAAAGCATTAAAAAATTACCGAAAACGGCGGAAAGCGTTGATTTTTGTATTAAAATGGCTCAAAAAATGTATTATAAATACATTTAATTTTATGACAGAAATACGTTGCTAAAAATTTCGTTGCAATCAGATTTTTTATTTTTTTTGATTTTGGGCAAAAGCACTAAAATTTTGTAAGGTAATTACACCTCTTTGAGATTGGAATGACTTCAAAGCCGGTTAAATTATATATTGGATGGAAAAAAAACAAAAATGAGGCCCTGGTACGGCAAAGGATACGTTTTTTATAACTAAATATATTTACAAATTTTTTCCTTTTTCTTTGTTAAAATTCAAATCAGTTTTTCAATCGTCTTCATCTTCTGAGCGGAATGAAAATCAAAGAAGGTTAGTGCACAAATCTCATTCACTTTCTTCAAAGCTGTTTTAATTTTTATCTTAACAATTTAACTGAAGAACATTTTTCAAAAAAGTGGCAACCCACTTCAAAAATATTTTCGACAGGAAACTTTCTTAAATCTTTAGTTTGATACCCGTATTGCGTAACATATTTCATTTATTGTAAAAACTTATTTTAATATAATTTTTCAAACAAGTGGCAACCCTCCTAAAAATATTTTTGGCAGCAAACTTTCTTAAATATTTAGTTTTATACTCGTATGGTGTTACGTATTTCATTTATTTAAAAACTTTTTTTTTAATACAATTTTTCAAAGAGGTGGCAACACTCCTAAAAAATATTTTTGTCAGTAGACTTTCCTAAACCTCTTTAGTTTGATACCCATATTGCAATATTTAGTTTATCTCATCAATTAAATTAAACTAAAAGTTTCAGACGGGTGGCAGCCTTGCACAAAAATATTTTCAGCTGTAAGCCTTCTTAAACCTCTTCCCTTTGACAGCTGGTTTTCAATATTTACTCTACCTTATTAATTTACTTAAACCGCAATTTTCAAGCAGGTGGCAACTCTCAATTCGTTACCTATATTTTAAGTTAGACCTCCAGCAAAACATCGGTGAAAACTGCATGCAATTCCATGCATTAGTTTTCGAGTGATGCGCGCGCAAACATACGCACAGATAGACAGACAAAAATTCAATAAATTTCTGATATGGCTTCTGTTGCTTTGACAAAGAACCGCCACTTTTCTTTAATATCTATAGTGCACAGACATCCGCCTCTTACAATTTTATTATATGTATAGATTTTTCTGTTATAGGAATATTAAATGGGCCGGATATTCGACGATGAATGAAGCACCATGCATCCGAAGACTCGCTTAATGATACAGAGCTTGTGGCATGGGACAATTTAAAGGCGGTAATTCACAATGTACTTGGTGCTAATCGATGTGGCAGTGTACATAGGGGTTTCACATAGAGTGTAAGAATATAAAAATTTCATTTATTAAAATTTCATTGTAACTTATTTTTATAACAGGCAAAACCAAAAGTTTATAAGAGAATGTAACTCTATATGTGTGTTCTCGACAAGCTTACCCAATTTCAATCTGTATACTACATACATATAACACGAAGAAATAATAAAATTGTAATAACTGCCAAATCATTGAGCACAATCGCTTCATAAATGTATGTTTGTCAAATAATTTGGTGGTGAATATCTAGCATTTTTTTCTCTGCAGCCATTTGCTTTCCTGCCAGCCTTCCATTATTCCAAAATCTCTTTCATGCTCAATAAATCATTAAGAGCTCAAGTCAATTAATAATAAGCGAACAACAAATAAACAAACAACAAGCGAAAATGAATGAAGCACGAAAGAATAACTCACAATTGGTTGCTGGCTGCCCCCTTTGTTATGAAATCGCCAGACAAAATCAATATGTACTTAAAAGTTAAGTTAAATATAACTCTCATTTAATATATATGTATGCACATACATGTATAAGTATATTCGCTTATAAATAATAAAACCCAATCGAGTGTGAAATGTCGTTTTGCCACATCTATTTACCACTCAATTATGGCATCGACGACGAGTTCGTTATGTTCGTTCCAGCTGTTTCTTTTTGTATTGCCTGCCGGCATTCGACCGCTCGAAATCCTATTACTTGTGTCCTCATCCAATAATCTGATTATATCGCTTAAGCGCAGATGGACACACTCGCTGTGCATGTACATATGTTTGAGTGTTTTCTTTATATACATACATATATATGTATGTATGTGAGTGTGAAGCCGTTTATGTGTTAGAAATATATGTATTGTTGTTGTTACAAATTAATTGCTGTAAATCATTGCTTGAAACGTCTGAAATTGAGCAACTAACCTATCCGAACCTATCGTGTAGATTGAGTTGGTAGTAATTGGATTGATTTGCTGTCAAAGGTCAAATAGGCATTTACTTAATCGACACGATAGACGTGACAGTTTGCGATGGCCATGTGAGAGTTAGTTAGATGAAAGCGGCATTGTTAACATGTTTAGGGAGTAGGCATAACTACTCCTGAGAATATCATTGAAATGCATTTGATTTGGCATTAATTTCAAGATAATAATCTAATGAGATATAACGAAACAAAGGTGTATGGGAATTGGGCAGAAAATACATTGAGAGGACGCTTGGGCTAAATCAGAAAAGGTTAGACAGGGCGTATGTGTAACATAAAGTTTTTCTTTTTTAAAAGCTTTTGTTTAACCTGCGCTGTATGTATGTAAGTATGTTTGTTAGGGGCAAATATTGCATTCAATCTTCGGCCAACTACCCGATGACCTAGAGAATTGAAATTTCACAGTTGGCTCAGAACCCGATGACAATCTAATACGAGTTAATCCGATAGGTGGCGCAGGAGTCGAGATATTTGAAAAACCCATATTTATAGTTCGATTTGGTTCATATTTAGAACGTATATTAACAACATGAAAAGGAATAACGCCACTAAAAATTTTACCGATAGGTGGCGCACGACCGGTATTTATGGCCCGATTTCATACATATTAAGAAAGCTTGCTTTAACTTTGCTATTAACTTATTTAATTTTTTTACCTGAAAATAGTATGCAATGCGCATTTTACAAATTTTTAAACACATATTTTTGCTGTTCTTCGTCACCGAATAAGTAGTACATATATATTTTTCAAACTTCATTACTTGCAGATTTAGGTGAAGAAAAGAAAAACCTTCCACTATTATACTTTTGAATGTCTGCTTTTATTTTTTGATTTCGCCAAACATCAGTTTTGAGAAATTTTACCTCAAAATGTTACACAAAAATAAATCTCATTATTAAAAGTTGGTAAAGAAAATATTGGGAATCACCCAAAAATTTAAATAAAAAATGTCTTCACTTTGAAAACATTGGGCACGTTCATAAGGCGCAACAGCTCAGTAACTGTTGCGATTGCACCTTCTGAACGCGTTGTTTTGCACTTCTGATCAACTGAACAGTTGCGTGTTAGATGATCGTAATATTTTTATGATCATTTGAGGCAACATGTTGTGTGTTTTGAATTTGACAGCTAATGTATCAAGCCGTTCAGAAAGCGCATTATGATCACTGATTTTTTTAGCAACGGTTGCGCTCAACTTCTGCGCCTTCTGAACCTACCCATTTTCTCAACTATCAGTGATTGATTTTTGATCTTCACTGAGCTTCGTTGGGCCTGTCAGTAGATGAACTTTTAACGATACTACACTCAACTAGTTTTTAAGAAACCGAACAGATAAATAGATGTCTGACGGCGTATGACCAGGCGAATATGCTGGGTGTGGCAATACATCCGATACTAGCTTTGTTAAATTTTATAGGTCGCCAAAGATGTGTATTGCCTCGAATTGCCTTGATATGATAAAAATCCTTTAAAATTGACAAACTTCGATAATTTCCGAATGACAAACTAACTCAGTTCGTTCAAATGTCGACCATACTCATCCAAATTGACTGCCCGGTTCCTTAGTTGGAGCACATACCGTTTCACCAGTTTCTCCCAAACTTGGCTCAGTGATTGTTGGCCTTAGTACAACATACCAAATGGCTGAAAATTTTAAAAATCGGACAATAACCACGCCCACATCCCATATAACGGTAATTTAGAAAAACGGGAAATGTTCGACAAATCAGTAAATACTGAAGCTAATTTATTCAAAATTCATTTTTGCAATAATTATTTACCAAGAAATACGTTTTTGATAAAATTTTTAAAAATGGGCGTGGCACTGCCCACTTATGAACACATATGTTTATCTCGGTAACTGTTCAAGCAATTTATACCAAACTCGGAATGATTACTGTGCTTGCCACATAAAAGCAAAACGTTGAAAATTATTGAAATCGGACCGAAATACGACCACTTTTGATATAACGGTAAATTTCATAAATGCTTGGCATTCGACATTTCGAAATTTATGGACGCTAATTTATTCAAAATTGATACCAACAACAATTTCTTGAAAAGAAGTAAAATTTTTATGGAATTTTGGAAAATGGGCATGATACCGCCCACTTATGACTACATAAGTTGGTCTCATTGAACGTTCTATACAAGATGTTTGAGATAGGGGTAAAACCACCCCCTGCCTGCTATGTATTAGTAGTTTTCCGAAAGGTTAAAAAACAATATTTAATACTTTTGCCGGGTATTCAACTTAAACTCATTCTCGACAATAACTCTCTAGACACCACCACTCTGTGACTGTAAAAATGTACAAATCTGTACAAATCTGTGCAAATCGTGTGATCCCCGCTTAAGAATATTTTCTTGCTTTTTTATCTGTTGCTCGGAAAAGTACTTAGTTAGTACTAGTACTAGTACTAGTTGCTGTTGCTGTACATTTTCTTGAAGAAATAGATAGTTGGTTGTGGTTTCAGGTCCTATGAACATTTATTTAGCCGTTAAAAACTTTTTCGAACCAATTAAATGTATATCTAAAAGCACTTTTTCTCTTAAGAGCCTCATGCTGATGTCAGAAATTTCGATAGAAGAAAATTTGCTTTCCATTTCTTATCCGTCATTTTATATGAATTTTCCCCTTTCTTGAGAGCTGAAAACAACCCTTAAGCTTTTTTCTATTAAAAATCGAAAGCTTCCATTGCTGCATGCCGATGCCTTGCAACTGTCGAATGCTTTTTTTCTCCACCTTATTCAATACTTAAAATATAAAACTTACTTTTGTTAGTTGAATTAATTCGGAAATGAAAATGAAATGAAATCGCTTTTGCGAAGCTGCAATAGCAGCAAATGCGATCTAACACATGGGAAGTGATTCGGAGAGAGCGAAAGAGAGGAGGTGGTAGCAAATTTTCTGCTTTTACAGGAATTCGTCTGCGGTTTTTCTCACGGTTGCATTTCTTGTTACAACCAGCCGGAAAATCCAAAAAAAAGTTACCATCCAGCAAAACCGTGCACGCTGCAAAAAGTCACACACACACACACACATACACACACGACTTATATAGAAAACTTAGTTAGGAAATTTTCCAGCAATGCAGCAGCGAATTTTTTACTTTGCTTTACACCTTTTTTGTGGACTACAGTACAGTTTTAATTCACTCTCGCGCCACGTGTCGCTATGCTGTGGCTGTCATACCAACTACAACATTTCGCACAGCATCGTGTCGGCTGTGAAGATAATGCATTTGACAGCTGGCTACATTCATACAAACATACATACATACATACATACATACTCGTAGATACACAGAACTTAGTTCACCACCATAGCAGAGTATGCCACCAGTAAAACCGTGGAGTAAAGAATTTTGCCCAACTATTCCAACTGTTGTATGTGTATGTATACATACACATGTCTATGCTTCAAGCGTAGAGAGGATCGTTGTCGTTGCTGGCTACTGCAGTTGAGAGTATTCGCGTTCTTTCAACATACATTAGATTATTTAAAACAACATTTATATTTCATACGCCTTTCAGCACTGAAAATTATATTCCTTTTGAAAGCAGAAAACAATCTTAAGCTTTAAAATTTAAAATTTTCCCCCGTCCGCTTATTTGTTTTCCCTTCTAGTGCAATCCTTCTTATCAAATCGCCTCTCATTTTTTATTCAGAATCATCTTTCAACTCAATGCTTTTATTGCGCATACAATTTTATAGGCATTCTACGCAGTTACTATTTCAAAATGTGCTGTTATCTGGATATCCTTTGTTTTTTCAAACCACAAAGTTTGATGGCTGCTTGAATAGGCTGGATATATGTATGTATATAGCAAGCGGCAGTTGTAACTTTGCATATGAATAAAAGTGAACAAAAGACAAGCTTATCGGCAGGCTATGACAGACGGCATAGCAGTTAACGCGGCTGAGTTCTGCTGCCTTCATTTAAAGAACAAAGCCATATGCATATATGTACATATGTATGTACGAGTACAAGGATGCCAATTGTGTTCACAATTCACCTTTTTGTGCGCGTATGAATTAGAAATTTCGTATTTTACGAGCACTTAACTAATATTCAAAAGTTTACATTCTATGAACTAATTTAACAAATGTTAATCAAATAATAAAAATAAATAATAATCATGGGAAATAGTTTCGCACCGTTTCTTCGAAGAGACCACTACAATCCTTCTCAAGGTTTCTCATTTTTGAATTTAATTTCCTCCCCTTATAGCCGGTTTCACGAAAGCGGGACAGGATTATTTTTGGAAGAAGAACGATTACCAAACCTGGGGCATTCTTCTTAAGGGAAGAGTTACCCGGAGTCATCCACCAGGGCCAAGGCTACAACTAAGCTGGAGTGGTGCTCAGCGTGGATGCTGTGCTTGGCCGACCTGCAGGAGGCAGTCGATGAGAAGGACGAAACTGAGCAGTTGGCCCGGCGAGGTGGCTAACGAGCGAGTACGCTGACCGGTGGAGTTAGTCGGCACCCTGAAGCAGAAGAACCAATCCAATTGGGACGTGCGTTTCGACGCTGAGTAGTCGGATCTTTCGGTTCACGCGTTCTTATAGAGGGTAGATGAGCCAGGCCCGCGGTATAGCCCCAGCTCAAATTTTTCGAGTTGCTTTAGATTTTTTTCAGGAAAGACGCTGTTTGGTTTGGTTTAGGTCGATTAGGCGGACGATAAGTAGTTAGCAGAAATTTATTAAGGTATTGAAGTTGAAACTTTCACCCTCCAACTACGACGACTTGTTAACGGACACGGTTTGCCGGCGGACTCAGCTAGCGAATCAGTCCTTCAGAATTTTCGTAACGACGATGAGGATTATGTTTGGTAGGTTGCAGAAGCCGTTGTCTGAAAGGAGGATGTTAGGCGATTATTAGGTAGAATCTTCTTCGAACGGGATAAAATATTTCTGTGTTTGGTTCAGTGTAGTTACCAATCGAGGTGGAGGCCAAATTGATCCTACTGGAATGCCTCGTAGTTTCCGGTTAGCCTCAGAGTTTTATCCTTGTGGCCGATTTTTGGTCCAAAGCGTTTATTATCCTGGATGTAATGAAAATGAGCTGGAGCTTTTCTCAGATGGAACAGGAGTATCAGACACATATAGTGAACCACTCCAAGCTAGGTAGTGGGGAGGCTAGGGCTGAAGAGGATATAGTGGCCCGGGCCTTCAAGGCTATGCCAGAAGGGCATAGGATTTGAGCTAAGGCAGGAGTCGAACCTTTTAAGCAGTGATACTATCCGGTATCTCCCGTCGTAAAGTCTCATATGGATGAGGAGCTGAAGGGGTAGGGGTTTGTTCTAGTTCAGGCGAACGCCATGTGGGTTTCATAATGCACCTGCGACTTGGTAAACGATTCAAAGATTCCCGTATAGGCCCAGAATTAGAGTTCCATGTCTTTGTTACTTTGGACAAATACAAAAATAAAAATAAAGAAAAATAAAAATAAAATGACAAAGCCAAAGGCAAAGATAAAGATAAATACAAATACAAAGAAACAGACAAATTGAAAGACAAAACTAAAGAAAAATAAAATGCAAACTATTTATTTTCTAGAATTTCCTTTGAAGTTTTTTCACATCGTCGCATTTCCAAATACCATTTCATGTGGTAAATCAATACACAAATCGGTGCGTACATATGTATGTATGCAAGTACGTATACCTATACATTACACATTAGCGCATGTATTACTTACACCACTAAGGAAATAGAGTTCTGCTTATCCAAAATCAATTTGGTTTTGCGTTTTCGAAACAATTCAAAATACAATTTCGCTAGAAGGTACTTGCATATGACGGCCACTAAATGCTTACTTAAAATGTAGCCATGGGCGACAGGCAAAGCGGCCTCATCTGGTCTTTTATGTGTATGTATGTGTTCATTTGGAATCGCGTAATATTTCACGCATTTCAATTTCCTGCGATTGTTGTAGGTAATTTCCGTGTCATGAGCTGGAATAGACAGTCCACCGCCAATGCGGATTCTTTGAACGACAAAAGTGCTGTGTAAACATATTTACGTTACAACAGACAATGCCTAAATACATATGTATCTGCACTTATTCGGGCGGCATTTATCTACTCAAATGCAAACACCTCTAATCGCTATGCGCTCACATTTCAAAGCATGGTCCAGCAGCTGGTAGGAAATGATTTGCTATTATATCTATACATATATACGTACGTACTACATACATACAGTGACGAAAATATAATTACATAAAAAAAAGTCTCCGCTGCAAATTGTATGCACTTAAATGAAAACTTATTTAAAAAAGGCAGTTAATTTGTAAAAACAACTGATGTGTGCATAAATAGAATGATTCGGTTTAATAATACTGAAGACAAACCACATTTTCCATTTTGAAATATTTGCTAAGAATACTTCAAATTAAATAAAAATTTTAAAATTTTTGCATATTCGAGATAAGACCTACATTTTTAATGCATTTTACTCAAATTAATCACTGCTAGCAAATTTGTTGCCTAGCAACTACTAGATGGGCACAAATATCAAAATCTAAATCATACATAATTTCGTGTGTACTTGCCCCAGCCACTTGCGGTCGCAATCATTGAACAATGTTGTCTAATATTAATTACAAGCTTACACTGCTACTCCGAAATCCACAAATTGTCTCCTTACACTCCGCTAAGAGATTTCAATTTCAATCTGTTTCCACATACGTTGGCCATCCATTCAAGTTGTGGTCAATATGATGCGTTAATTTATGTGTCTATTCAGTAAATGATTTGTTACCGGTCAGTCTGAGTAGTAATTTCGACAGCGTTTGCTTAACTGCTCTGAATGGCATGGTATTTGGGCAAAGGATTTGCAATTATGTACCTACTTGTATGTAAGTTCAAATGTACAAATATTTGCGTGAAACATCTCTGACCATATGCATCCATTAGGTGAACAACACTTAAGATAGCCGCTTGGTAATTGTCGCAGAAGCAATTATGTCGTTTGCGGTTGGCTATAAATTTGAGTAGTCACTTAATATGAATTTTCGACAAAATATTGCTGAACCAGAATGGCGTGTTCTTTATGATTTAGTGAAGCTTTATATATAATAATAATAATAATAGATTGGCGCTTACACATATGTTAGTGTTTGGCCGAGCTTCTCCTCCAACTTGTGGCGTGCGCCTTGATATTGTCACACAAAGCGGAGGGACCTACAGTTTTACGCCGACTCCGAACGGCGATTGTATTTTTATGAGAAGCTGTTTTTCATGGCAGAAATACACTCGGAGGTTTGCCATTGCCTGCCGAGGGACGACCGCTGTAAGAAAAACCTTTTTCTAAATTTCTTGCGATGTTGCTTTGACCAGGGCTTGAACCCAGGTGCTGGTGAGTGAAAGCGCGCACTACTTACCACTACACCACAGCGGCCGACGAAGCTTTATATATACTTATAGTAATATCGTATGTTTTGACGTAGAATACGTCTTACCTTAAGGTATGGGGGCTATGTTCAAATGTTGTAGTTGTAATTTTTAGAGCTTCACAAAAACGCTTATTGCACGAGAACTAATAAAGCGATTTTAAAGAAAAGTATGGCGTTTCAAAGATAAAATTCCAAACCTGTCGACAGATTCATTTTTGTAAATAACCAATTCGGTTTCTGTCGTAAAAACAACGGTAAACATTGCCTTATTTTGGGGTCAATTTTGAGCCTTTAAAGTGCTCTAGCAACTTATTGTTGGCATATATAACTTTCATTTTCGGGATATAGGTTTTTTGGAGCAGTAGAAATATTATCGGGTACAAATTTTATATAAATTTAACAAATATTGAGCATTTTAAGGCAAAAAATTGTTGAAAAAATTTGCAAATTTTTTTCATTACCAAAATGCTCGAAAACCGCTCGAATGATTTTGTTTTTGTTTTCTTTAATCAAAAATTCAAGAGTTTTCCTTTCGTTTGGTATATGGGAAGTATTGGTTGATATCTTCTATATATGTTTATTTTATTCAAATATATGGGCATAAATGATTTTCCATACAAAATCACCTCGCCATCATTTTGCAAACACGTGCATATGTTGGAAGTGTGGGAAGGAGACAAAAAGTATGTATGTGTCCGTAAGTACATATTTCGGGGTTTATCGGTATAATAATCGATACTTTGTCGGTTTTATTACCGATGTTTTTATCGATTTTGCTATCGAAATTTTTATCGATAATGTTATTGATTTTGCTATCGATATTTTCGGAACTTATCGATATAATGATCGGTATTTTTTCGATTTTGTTATCGATATTTTTTCTCATTTTGTTATAGATATTTTGTTGACTTTGTTGTCGATTTTGTTATCGACACTGTAATCGATTTTATGATAGATTATTTATCGATTTTGTTATCGATATTTTTATCGATTTTGTTATCGATTTTATTACCGATATTTTTATAGATTTTGTTGTCGGTATTTTAATCGATTTTGTAATCGATATTTTTACCGGTTTTGTCATCGATATTTTTATTGATTTTGTTTACGATTTAGCTATCGATATTATTATTGCTTTCGTTATCGATATTTTCATCGAATTTGTTATCGATATTGTTATTGGTTTTGCTATCGATATTTTCGGAACTTACCGATATAATGATCGATACTTTTATCGATTTTGTTATCGATATTTTTTATCGATTTTGTTATCGACTGTGTAATCGATTTTACTATCGATTTTGTCATCGATACTTTTATCGGTTTTGTTACCGATATTTTTATCGATTTTGCTATCGATATTGTTATAGATTTTTTTATAGGTTTTATATTCGATATTTTTATTGATGTTGCTATCGATATTGGTATCGATATTTTTATGGATTTTGTTATGGATTTTGTTATCGACTTTATAATCGATTTTGTTATCGACTTTGTTATCGATTTTGTAATCGATATTTTGATAGATTTTGTAATCGATTTTGTAATCAGTATTGTTATCGATTTTGCTATCGATTTTGCTTTCGATATTTTTTCAATTTTGATATCAATATTTTCATCGATTTCTTTATCGATGTTTTTTTCGATTTTGCTACCGATATTATTATCGCTTTTGTTATCGATATTTTTTGCTTAGTGTGTGCTTTTGTTATTTTACTTGGATATGCTCTTAACCATACCACGTATTCTACGTTTAAATTTAGCGGCTGTATCTCCGATGCAGCCTGCAGGCCAAGACGAAGGCGCTGGACTGTTCCTTTTTGTATTGTTGCTGCTGTTTGTTTTTTCATCCTTTCAACTTACAATAATGGAGTGGCTTATAAAGGTTTATATTAACTTATGAAATTGTACAAGATATATGCATTTTTCATAAATTATAGGACGGAGAACTATATTATCCACAAAAAGACTTTCTCTCACTAAACTCTCTTGTGCTCTTGCCCGAAGACAGCCCGCCCTGAAGGTAGTTCTTGAATCCGCCAGAGTAGGTGGCCAACTTTAACTTTGCAGAGATGGTCATGGCAAAAAGAAGGTCCAATCGTCTAGGAATATGGAGGAGCTATGCTATGATACGTGCTCCCGCTAGACCTTTTTCTTTATTTTAGTTGTATTTAAAAATAAATTTAAAACAGAGCTCTGCAGCAAGGCAACCTGGAGCAACTCTATTATGGAAGTGCTTGTACAGTCCAGCACCATGCAGTGGTACAACGACGGCTCTAAAACACCAGAAGGCTTGGGGCAGGTAGTTATGGCCCCAGGGTGAGACTATCTGTGCCCTTAACCGAATTTGCGAATTCCCGAGCATCTTACAAGCCGAGGTTTTCGCCGTTAATCGTTATGCAGAGAAAAAGTTGCAGGGATAGCCATATTGAGAGAATTCGAATCCTTACCGACAGTTAGGAGGCACTTATCATAGTTAGGTTACAGGTAGAGATGGTGCGGGATATCGGGACCCGCAAGATACACGGTACTAATTTCAAAATGGTCAGGATGGGCGGTATCGAAAATTAAAAAAAAAAATTTCGAACGGAACGGGATAAAAATTCTTTCCCGACACCCCGATTAAATCCACGAATTCGGAAAATAAAAAGAAAATAACCAAAAGATTCATATAATTATCATGTGCTAAGAAATAGTTTTTCGTTTCTGACAAACGTATTATTTTGAGTTGTGACCCTTTTGAAGACGGTGTGCCCGGAACTCATGAAGGCTTCATAGCGAAGTAAGCTGTTGATATCGAGAAAGAACTTGGGCATTGTCAGACCACTTTTTTACGCATTTTTAAATATTACTATACCTCTAAATGCTGCTCGACCAGCAAAATTTGTCAAAATTCACTCCTCAGCTTATTTCAAGACAACTATCTGCATTTGGAAGGCTTTCAATTGGTTCGGGAACTTAAATTAGAAGTTGATCGAATGTCATCTCCATCTACCTTCCTATTCAATTTGTATTCATTTAGGGACGAATTTGCAGGACATTGGTTCAAAACAACAACTACGCCTGCTCCGCTTTGAGGAAATGTGGATGGGAAAATATTCACTAAGGCCCAGATTTGGTTAATACTGATTCGTTCGGGCCGGAATAAGCTCGAAACTTTTTAGAATTAAGGAATCCCGTGAACTTATTGCCCGGGTTTCCTAAACTTATTGTAGAGCTTTTTCTGTTTAATCATCGAATAAAAGCATAAGAGTGTAATTGGTTTGAAGAGCTGCACTAATTTCAAAACAAGCACCCCCTAAACTGCACTCTCCCAAACTGTCTAACTTTGCCGGCCTTAATAAGTGCGAGCCACCTGGCAAGAGACCCCTAATGCAATTGGTTTCATTATAGTTTCGTAGGGCCAGTAAATCACAATCAACGAGAGGCAAATTAAATTATAAGCTCTTTTCGAAAATATGAAAAGGGCGCAAGTGTTGGAGATTTGTTTCAATGGAAACTTTACTAGTAAAAAAGCGTCTATGAATTTGGAAGCCTGCAAGAAACCATGTTACATATCGCACACCTACATACATACCTACGTAGATATAAAGTGATCTAACTCAAAATTCAGATCGGGAAATATAACTGTTTGTTGATCATACAGATTCAACGCAATTAATACAAAAACAGGTATAATAGTAGTTTTTTAGTTAGTGTTATGTACATAATATAAATATAATCATGAAGAAAATTTGCATTCATTGGAGGTAAGTCCTATGCATCGATTTATGCAAAAAACAACGGTCCTAATTTCTAGGTGCACGCTATATCCCGTGCGCACAGTGGACCAGTGCTAAAAACAAAGTTAAGTACATCATCTCCCGACATTAGCTGAAAATTGTCTTGAGTAATTTATTACCATAAAAGCTGAAAAAAATTTAATAATGTTCGTATTTTAATTGAAATTTACAGTTATTGCTTTAAAAAATTGTATTTTGCAGCCACTTACATAAGTTTTAAATGTATAAATAAACTTTATTTAAGTAAGTACTTATGTACATATGTATATTAGGGTGCATCGCTCTCCGTAAAATCGGGACTGTTTTTCCATTGGAATAACAAAATTTCTTTTATTTTAAGACTTCCGCAAAAATATTTCGAAAAAATATTAAGATTTGCCGCTTTGAAAAGACCTCCACAAATCGAGTTTTTTTTACAAATGACATTTGCTTTAAAATTATCATTCGAAAAAATCACCTCAATTGATAGGAAAGATTATGCCTAAAAGCTGTGCTTTAAAATGTTGAAACATTTTGTTCAGCGGCATCATAGTAATATCTAATATTTTTGGAGGTATTTTTAAATCGGCGGAGCTTACGTAAATCTCAATAGTTTTCCAAAATAATTTGACTAAAGTCATAAAAGCCCGCAAACTTTTTTTGGTGAGGCACCCTAATGTATATACATTTATGTATTATAAGTAGTAATGCTGAAAGTCAACTCAACAACTTGCATAACTTTCGGTTTGCTTGCAGCTGTTGTTGCTGTTGTTGTTCTTGTTGTTGTTGACCAGTTGACGCACAAAATGCTCTCACATTAATTCAAGTACTGCAAAATTATGAGTGGAAAGTTTTTTATGACGCTTAATGGGTAAATACTGTCAGCAACAGACGCGTTGCTGCGTGGCATGCAAAAGTTGGCGGACCAAAAAATAAAAACAAAAATAAATGAATAAAAAAATAAAATAAATTTGAAATACGGCAGAGGACAACAAATGCTGTAGCATTGCATTTTTGGTTTGACGCTGACGCATGTGCATTTCGTTGATTTATAATGAAATTATGCGAAAATATACTTACGTGCATATGTATAAAAGTATTTACGCAGGGAACAGAATGTGCATAAGCATTGGCATTGCAGCCTTGTATGAACAACAGCAATAAGCGGAGCAAAACAATAACCTGAGGAATTGTTGCCAGCAATCAGTAGTGCGCACGCTCGAAAGTTGGCTTTTCGCAGCGCTTTATTTTTAATATTTTTTGTTTATTTTCCTTTCCAGAAGTAATCGCGACTCCATGCACGTGCAATTTATTTTACTTGCCAAAAAAAGGGAAAACTTTTTAGCTTTACATATTGTCTAAATAGTCCTTACTGCGCTGCATGCACTTCTTACCAAACTCTGAACGCGCATTTTTTGCAATGTTTTCCGTGTTGTTGCATTTTATTTTTTTGTTCTGCTTGCATTTATCATAAATACTTGAAGCAACTGTTGGCGTAAACTTCCACGCAAAACTTTTCTGCGTGCAACTATCAGCACCCACGTGACACGTTTGTTTCTCTGGCAGCTGTTGCAAAAGCATAACACACAACCAACTCTCTCTCTTGCCTGCGCGTGCATGCAACATGCGGCAAGTTTTAAGTCTAAAAAATGTTGGCCTTGGTGGCTTTCTACTTACTAGTCAAATTTTTTTTTGTTTAGGTAATTTTTTAACAAAAAACTTTTTATGCTGCATTAAAATATCAAGAAGACTTTTTTCCTTAGCGAAAGGTTACAACAGCGTGACAAAAAAAAAAATAGTTTGCAGTTGTTGCGCAGGTGTCGCTGATAGAAAAGTTTTGACACAAATTCATATATGTAAGTTTGTATATTTAAATATTGCTGAAAAAAAAGAAAAAAATTTCTACAAACTCATAAAAACGTTTATTTGTGTGAGCTGGTGGTAGAAGTTGGAGTATACATAGAATACTGATTGGATGGTTAGATGATGGCATACAAAAAAGTGATACGAAATCGGGCACAAAAAACACTACTTGAAAAGAAATATGCTTTCAGAAAGCGGTTTTAAAATATTGCAAACTAAAATTGGCAAAACGCAAAAAAAAAACTTCGTGAATTCAGACACAATTTGAGCTGATGCGATGTTTCCACAATTTTTCGAAGCCGAAAGTGACCTTGAAATGTGTAGTGGGACAATTGATTTTCTTGCAAGCTGATTGAATGTGAATGATGCTGGTACTGCAATTATGAAAGTCGGAAAGTATTTAAAAGAAGACGCTTCAAACAGGCTCCTGGCATGGTTTAAGTGAGAAGTCAGTAATTTGAAATGTTTTCAAATTCCACTTTTATGATTTGAGCTGAGAAAATTAAAATCTTCTTTAAAATAATGAAAAAATGCATTTATACTCAATAAAGAGTGGTAGAAAAAAGGAAGGACAAGTCGATTTTCCTTCCCAGTGTTTGTCCACACACCAAGGGAGTATAAGTCGGAGATATCTGTACTACACTCCGACGCAATTTCCAAGTTGCTGTAATAGTTCCTACAAGGGGTTTCACTTAAAACAATTGTATAGTCCCTCAGATTCGGCAGCCATGGCTAGGCTTCGATTTCCTAACTTAAAAAAGTTTTTTTCTGCCGCTAGGCTTCTTATTGGAGAAGGTTTGGTTCAATGCGCTTCACAAAATGCTCGCTAACTGGTCTACCGAAGATTTGTATATCATTTTGGTAAGCCTGTCCGTTCAACCTTAACTAGATAAAATTTGTATACAATGGTGGTTAAAAAAAAACTTTCTCGGAGTACGCTAGTGGTTTGGACCACCTTCTCCACATCCTCTTAGACCAAGGGGATATTTCGAAATTCCTATTGGTTCTTTATGATAAAAGTGGAACATTTCCCTTGAGTTAATAACGAGATTAGCACTAAATTACTCCAGTTTTTGTCCGGGGCTACTATGGTGGTATTCCCATCGTCAAATTTAAAGATAAACAAAATATTAAATTTCGTACTTGCAAGAATCCTGGCCCTGGGCTTACTCTATAAATTCTAAACATCGATGGCTAATATTCAACAGCTTCTAAAATTTTTTTTTCACCTAAGACCAAAATGTCAACGATATTAATATAATCCTTGTGTATCGCTTCTCAGTGAAATGTATAATTGGAATTCATAGTGAGGAATAATATTTAAGTTCACAGTTAAGTGACAAAAGTCACTTTCTTACATATCATTAAACCATCCTGATTCTCTTGGTGGACCTCCCCTCCGTCCAACGGAGTTTTTCCTTAGCTGCCTAGGCTCTCCAAGAAGGGGTGACCAAAAAAGTTGCCGGGTTTTCTCTGAAGTGCAGCCCACTCGCAAAGCAAGTGTTGGGCGGATTCTATCCCTTCGTCGTGGCTTCTGCAGAAATGGTTATAAAGGGATCCCAGCCTAGCGCGCACCCTAGTCGAGGTTAAGTGTACCGCCGTAAAAAGCCAGTGTATTACCTGCGGTCGTAGTCTCAATCGCAGTTTTTCAGGAGCGTAGCGCAATTGGCGCCTTTCTTCTCCGTACTTCGGTGTTCTTTTTTCAGAAGAGTTCAGAGTCCAGAATAACTCCCAAAAACTTTGCCCCCTTTGGACAATTTTTCGGTGTTGAGCCACGGTGTTCGAAATTTATGTACCTGATATCACTCATAGAGAAGAAAAAGTTTGAATTTTAAAAGGTTAGCTCCTAGACCATTCGTTCTTACCCAACCTGCTTGGTCGTTAATTGCGGATTGTAGAGTCTCACTGACCGTGGAGTTTAATTTACCTACGACTAGAATGACTAAATCATCTGAATAGGCAACGACCTTAGAGCCATGCAATGTGCGAAGCAGCCATTTCGTTCATGTCTGTTTCAACCGACCTACCTTTGCGGTAAACATGTTGGACTCTTCCCTAAAGTTTTCAAAAGTAAGGCGTCGCGTGATCTGCAGACTCAGAAATCTCCCCATTAGCTTAATGAGAAATGATGAGAGGCTACTCTTTCCTTCCTTCGTGGCTTTTTTACATAGCTTAGGAGGAGACTAGCCTAGTACAAAGAAAGAAAATATTGGCTGATTATACTTGAGCTTAGTAAGAGCTTTAGGTAGTTAGTTATTAAATTCTTGGGTGTAACAGAACAAGGCACATCGCCACCTGCAAGATCTTTTGTATCTCTTAAAGAGAGAGTCCCTAATTCAGTGTGCCCAAGATGTCCTCGCCTTCTCCAATTAATTCTAAAAGAGAAATTCTCTGAAGTTGTATAATCTTCAAGGCATGGCCAACATTGTAAATTTTTTGATCACACATACTCGGTGCAAGTGGAATCTCAATTGGCTGTGACCAGTCAGGTACCCATAAAATAGCCTGATGTCATTTATATTTTCTAAAATAATATCGTATAAATATAATAGGCGTATTCATATAAACGCGTAAAAGGATAGTAACCGCGTAGACTTCGTAATTAAACTATTTTCCATACAAAGTTAAGTAAGTTTACAAGATTTACATGGTTAAGAAACATTTACGCGTTTAGATGAATTGCCCTAATATCCTTTCACGTCTTGCCCAAAAATCTTATTTAACTTCTACCTCGGAACTTTAAGTTAGACTTGAAATAATTCCTTATGCTTGATTAAAGTTAAAGGAAAATAAAACAAAAGTACCCAAATTTTTTTGTTTTACATCACAATATTAAATTTTCTACAAGTACATCGTATGTCTTACATTTTCTTAAAAAAAAAAAAAAAACTTAATAAAAATTTATGAACAGACAAATGAAACAACATCGGAACTACCACATAAATTAAAACAAATTAGCGGTCATTATGTTTAACTCATGTTTGCGTTTATTTTTTTGCAAGGTTTTTCTACGTTTCTGCCTTTTGTCTTCGTTTATTTAATGCTATGCGTTTCTACTGGCTGAGGCTAAGGCTAAACAAATAAGAAATTCTCCTTGCTGTTCAACTTTGTGGCTACCCAATATTTTTGCCATTATAAATATTTTCCACTCCAGCTATTTTTTTGGTAACCTTTTGTGTTGTGTTTGTTTTCGCCATGCTCTTGCCGGAAAGTCATATTTTGTTATTATCTTTACTTAAGAGTGTAAAGCATTAATAGCTGCGGCCATTTAACTGTAAACGCAAGGCAACTGAGACAGGGTGCAAGCAAAGTATTAAAATGTGTGTGCGTGAGTGTGTTGTTTCCTTGTTGCTGTTTAAATTTTTTACTTCCTGCATTGTATCTATGTATTTATGTATATCAGGTCCCCTTCACGCTGAGCGTTCTCTTGCCAATTCGTGCGCCATGTGGTATGAGTAACATTTGTTTTGTGAATTTTCACAGCAGGATTTAAATCGCTTTCTATGCGTAAATGTTGCCCGTTTATTTTTTATTTTTTGTTTTTTCTTTTGCTTATGCTTTTGTTTTTGTTCCTGCAATTCAACTGTTAAATAATGTGTTTTAGTATCTCTTTGGCTTTTGGTTAAAATTTTTTTGTTGAATGCAGTATGTGGCTTTTGCGGCATGCCACATCATAATGCTTAATGGTTTTGCGCTTGAATGGCTTTTGCGCTTTGATGTAATTTATATTTATTTGACCAAAAAATATTGAAATGCTAATAAATGGTTGCACAAAAAAGGGAGATTTTTTTTCGTGCCTTTGCTTTGTCTTTTTTTGGGTTAATTTTAATTTTTAATTTTTTAAGCAGTGGATGATAATACATACCTACATATATATGTTTATGTTAACAAGTACCAATTAAGAACAGTGATATCTTAACATTGTATTGTAGTCATGTAGGTCATGGTTTGCTTGAAAACATAAATAATTATGCAAATTTTGTGGCTTTATACGCCAAGTATTCGCAGTCAAATGATTAATTTTATTTTTTTTTTTTCGTAGTACAAAAAAATGATGGAACGATTTAAATTAGCTATATGACTTTTTATAATACTCTTATTAAAGTTAATAGAAAGTGTTCGCATTAAAAAAGTGTTTATTAATAACAGAAAATTAAAATTATATCAAAATACTGGAACTATGCATTCATTATTCACTAGCATGGCAAAGATAACTGAATTGAAACTATTGAACCTGCCTCCCTAATTTCAACTCGAGTAGTAAGTCATTTGAGAATCACTGTGGTGATCTTTTGCAATAACTCCAAATACAAAGAGTTGCCCTTAGTCTTATTTAGTTCATTCATAAGGAGTAGATAGACCATAACAGTTACAACTTTTATTAAAAAAAATCGCTCTTTAACAATTATTTTTTGACTTTAATGTAATTACACCTTAAATAACCGTTATTTGTGACTCTTGTTTTATAAATCCAAAATAAAATTATTTTTTACTTTTATCTAAATAATATGCAAATAATAGTTATTTTTGATTTTTAAATTATATGTCTTTCATAACAGTTATCGAAGACTTTTATTTATAAAAGTCATAAAAAGAAAATCAGTCACTGACCTTTATTTTTTAAATCATACTGATACTAGTCATTTGTATAAGTCGTAGTAAACTTTTGTTTCCCAGCACCTTCGCTGCAAAATATTTCGGCGCACCTAAAATTTCTACGTCTGCTTCCCTTTATATTAATTTGCATATGACTTTACTCGCGCATTACTAATATAGACGGAAGAAATACTTAGTAGTTCAAAGTAATTATTATATAAAATTTATTTGCATATTTTTAGCAGACACGAGAATTAGAAAGCAACTGCGCTAGAACGCTAATAACAGTAACCAGTGATGATGGCAATGATATTTATATGGAAAACAGTGATGCCGCTGCAACTGTCAAAAGCACTGAAAAGATTGCAGTTAATAGCGATCTAAAAGCAAAACAAGGAGTCTGCAACCGCAAGTGCTACTGCGAGTTGCTGTTAACCTAAAGTTCTACGAGCGATGGACAAAACAGTTTCTACTAAATACTAAGTACTTAGCATACGGACTTTATGCGCGAAGAGGGAGTTCACTCCCCACTCCTATGAAAGTTAACAATAAACAATGCGCTCTTGACTCTACAGCCCACGGGTTGTCAAACTGTTCCATATGCAAACTTATATTACTATTCACAAACAATTTCAATTTCATTCACTAACTGCGGTTATAATGACAGGAAGTTAGATACTTGGAAATTATCTTCGACTAACGACCCACCTGAAATCGCTATTTGGAAAAATATGTTCAAAGCAGTAGTTTGCCTTCATACGTTCTACGATGTTTCAGTCGCGTAGATATACAAATGCAAAAAACGCTGGCATGTTTTCGCATCACAATGGGCATTCATAATAAACTACACATAATTTGTGATGCAGTCAGACCAGACGACACCAAACTCCAGTTGACCAAACCATACACAGTAAAAAGATACAAAAATTTTCTTTTTAATGACAAAAGAGTCTCTAAGGTTGTTGCCCCTTGTTAAGGGACTTATATCGATCGGGAGCGATATCACATCGAGGGTACTAGCTGTGGCCAGTTCATCAGCCACACAGTTTCCTGCGATGTCACTTTGGTGTGCTACCCATACAAGCCAAAAAAGGTAATACATATTCCGATGCCACCGCAAGTGAACTAAGGCATTCGCCAAAAGTCGCCGAGCTGCCTGACTAAATATTAGCACACGAAATAGGACCGCTTTCATAATACCAGCAACCTGCGCCAAAAGAACACTAAATTAAGGTTGACGGAGAGCTCTCTGGAAAAGCCACTCCAAAGACCCTTCAGTGAAGCTTCGGCCCATCCGTGGATAAAGAGCTAGCTGGTGCCAGGCCAGTCAAACTGTATCCGTGTTATAGGGATGACCTCGAAGTCCCCGAGAATACTAGAGTTTCCAGACGCTGGGTCAGTGAAGCAACCAGTGCCCCGAGAATTTACAATAAGTCCACAATTCGCAGACCATCTAGTCACCAAGTTCAAGTATCCTTAATTTAAGCCGTAGAGAGTACCCTCACCAAAAGTATCACACCATCCGCATAGGCAATCACCCGCGTAAGTTTTTAGTTACTAGAGAATGAAAAAAGTGAGAAGTTGTCTCGATCGAGCTCAAATTATACGAAAAATCATTTTTTAAAGATAATACATATACATGCATATTAGGGTGGTCCAAAAATATATGCCGTGAAAAGTTTTCAAGCTCTCAACTCCTAGGATTTTTCTTATGGAAAAAAGAATACCCTTTTTTTTTGTTTTAAAAAGCATTTATTTAGAACTGCTTATATAAGTAGAAATGGCATAGAATTTTGAAAGTCTATTTTTTCGGTCAGACGACTCTGTTTCTCTTTAGGAGATATCGAATAACAATCACCAAATTTTTTATTAAACATTTGTTAATATTCAATGTTTTTTGTAGATCCCCCAAAAACACCGAAAATTCAACAGGGAACCTATAAAATCTAGTTTGTATTAAAAGATAGTAAAATGAAAAACTGGTGTTAGGTATTATTGGAAGTCTCCTGAACAGTAACAGAGTTCTTCGATCGAAAAATATTAAAATATTATTTTATACCATTTCTACGAAAAAGTGTATTTCACTATACAAAATACATGGAAAACTTTTTTCTTACAAAATATACCGGTATTGTTTTTTCCATTTACGAAATGCCTAGGGGGTGAGAGCTTAACATTTTAAACCTTTTTTCGAACCACCCTAATGTGCAGTTAATGGAACTGATTTCATTGCCACATAGTACATATGAAAAATATGAATTTAAAAGCAGGAAATCTTTTGACTGCCATAGCATAGGTAGAGAGCCGCGTAGGTGGAGATGTCGAGTATAATTCTGTGTGTCGCAGGTTCAAATACCGGCACATGCAGTATTTAAATGACAGAGACAATAATTAATATACAAAATTTACAATTTTCACATGAAATTTCAATTTGTAAACGCTTGTCAACAGCATTTTCAATCTTGATAGTTTATCGAGAAAGGAGTTTTTGATTTCTGTACTAGATTCTTGATAAATAATACAAAATTTACAAATCGAGTCCTAACCACCAAAATAACGTAAGCGTAGTTTTTTCAAAATTTTCTTTTTCATGCAGATATATGTATTCTTAAGGCATCTAGATGCATTTCTGCATAAAAAAAAATTTCGCTTACGTTATTTTGGCGGTTAGGGCTCGTTATAAAAATTTTTAAATTTTCAAGTGCACAGCTTTGATTATACATACCCACCTTTGTTTGTACGAATTAAAATTTCTTTTCCAAATATGCCAACATCCGAGGATCAAGTAAAACAGGGTATCCAAAAAAACCGGTACAAACCAAACCAATACATTTTAACAAAAGTCGAATGTTTTGTACACAGTATTGCACTTAAAGCACCTTTCAACACCATGTTCTGTACGTAAATATTTATGTATATATGTACAAAAGTGCACTGTTCTGCAACAGGATAAGCACATGGAGCGGATGTTGTAAATGGCCAAAACATAAACTCGAGGTTTAGAGTGTGCACTTTTGTGTGCATTTTCTTTTGTCTTTCTTACGTGTTCAGGGTAGGTTTGTTGTTGCTATGTGCTTGAAAGATTACCTTAAACCATGTACGCCTATTGAAAGTGCACTTGAACTCCAATCTGTGGATAAATCACTTCGAATACCAGCAAAAATATGCTCTTTTCTTGTTTGTGCAGCAAGAAGTATAAAAAAGACTTATGGATGTGTATGATTGTGGGCGGCATGCGCAGGTGGTGAGATTTTGAAATTGGGAAATTTTTATCTAAGCTTCCGAATGTGCTCAGTTTGAAGAAAAATGCAAAATCGATTAGTTTACTAAGATGTTGTAAAGGAAGGTATTTTTGGTACGGAATTTCATTCTGATAGCACCAGCACAAATGACAGCGCCCATTTACGTCACCCAAAAATCGTCGATAAAATACTTAGTAGGTTTATGCGGTGACTGAAATTGTAAGCACCTCAACTGAGCGGGTACATTCATTTTAAATGATGATTTGAACATTAGTAGAATATTTATTCCGTCGATCATAAACGAAGCACAGTTATCTCTGCAAAGTATTGTTTTGCGATGTTCAACCGAAATCCGGACGAGTTTCTGAGGTGTTTCGTAATCGTGGACGAAACATGAATCCTGCACAATACACCACAGACCAAGGAACTGTTAAAGAAGTGCACTACTCAAGGGGAAGGTGCACCTAAGCATACCTTTGTAGATTTAAAACGATCACCGGCGATAATTACTCTGAGCGGTTGGCTAGATAATATCTCGATTCGAAGCAAAAACGGCCGCATTTAGCGAAGAAAGGAGTGTTTTTCCACCAAGACAATACACGGCTCTACAGTCAATACATAGTTTAAATCAAGATCGAGATTATGGACTACTAAACGAATTTGGACTTAATTATAATCTACAGATTATATTCGATATCGGTTAGTATCTTTAGAACATAGAAATTCTATAGGATTACCACCTGTCTAAAAAAAGAGTATAAGGTCTACCACGTTCGTTTGACTAAAAAATGAGGTACCAAGTGAAACTTTTTTAATGGAGTTGCCACCTATTTCAAAATAACTAGCTTACATATTTATAATGCGTGTAGGCATTTTTTGTTAATGAGATCAGATTTGCACAGTTCATTCAATGTTAAAAAATTCAGATGTCAAATAAAAGGGCTTAGGCTTAGATGTCCAATAAGATTTAATTTTTTCAAAGATAATTGCCTCCTGTGCGAAAAATTTTAGAGGTGGGCTGTTAAAAAAAGTTGGCCGTAAACCTTTGAGTATAAAGTAATTTCGCAAGGCAATTTCAATATATTTTTTTTTGTTGTTGGCTGAACCTAAGGTTCGTCTTGTTGCTTTTTTTGGTGCCACCTTCATTCATTCGGCAACAAAAAAAATGGTTTAAAATAGTTCCACAGAAAAGATCGAAATACTTTGCCAGCAAAAGTTAAATGGCTTTTGGTAAACTTTAACATTTAACGTGCTGATGCGTAAGTGTATCTTTTCGACGCTTAATATAACATTTCTGACCGAAGTGTCCACTGTTTTTTTTTTTAATCTCGCTGATTTACCAGAATTCTGTGTAAGCATTTGTTTAAATAATGATATGATAGAACTGGATAAAAACTGCTTTTTATATATATATTTTTTTGTTTTTCTTTAAGGATATGGAAATTAGCAAAATTATTTTTGAAGAAGCCATTGAAAGAGAGAATTTACAGGGAGTGTCAGCTTCATTTTTTTAATCGTTTATGTTTATTTTTCAAATATAATGCGCAATTTTTTACATGCAATTATTGTATTTTAAGTTTTTTTAATAAAAATAAATTTAATATCGTTTATAATCGATTTTCTACAAATTAAAAAAACATTTCTTGAAGATTATCATTGAATATATTCTTCTCAAGACTTATGGATTCTCAGTTGAGTAAATATAAAACTATTCTGTCTTCTATAATCGAAGTTGCTTAAATTTTAATTTAATATAAGACCACTGGTCTTGCTTTCTTCTTTCCGATATCGTGGTGAAAGTTTTCCTCATTTTTCTAATCCACAAATTCAAGCGAAATGATTATGCCCACTTTTTTTACCTATTTTCCGCTCAACTAAATTTATCCATATCCGCTTAAAGTAAGCACTAATTTACGAAATCCGAAAATGAATCAAAATTATATGTGCACAACTCTCTTAAATGCATCATCATTTACTTAAATGTATGTTTTACCTAGTATACGCCAGGAACTATGCAATGAGCGAATGTAGAAAAGATAGTCCTTAATTTTACCAGGAAACTCATAAATGTATGTACATATGTACTTAAATATAAACATAAAGCCAACCACTGATATAAATTAGCAAATAACCGCAGTTAATATATAAAAAAACATCCGCTTTTTCAACAATATTCCAAATGCATGCGTTTGTATCTCCTACATACATATGAAGGCACTTAAATATGGGCAAATCCGAGAAATAGTCAACCGAAAACGATAAAAGTCTTGCAATTCAAATTATTGAATTTTTATATCAAAAATGGCATAGTACTTCTTCTCACACTTTGTGAAACTCTTTTCAACCCTCCTACTTCTTGAAACAATTCCATGGGTAGCCTTAAAAAAATTGATTTGTTCAACGGAAAAATTAGTAACGTTTGCAAGTAACGTCCAAAACGAAGAAAACGATCAAATATAATTATTTTAATGTTAATCCAACCTTCATTTTGCTTTTATCATAAATTTTGTTAACTTCATTATCTTCTCTTCAAAGTATCTTTGTATATTGTGCTTTCCATATATGTCAATTTGGAGAAACCTTTTGACTTTTATGGTCATATCAAATACGCAACCTTTTTCAATAAGGCTCGAATACAAATGTCGAGGTCAAATACACCGCCAGTAATTCAAATTCATATTTGCATTATTTTGCACTTTTAAGTACTGCTTTAAGCCTTCTCTTATAGATACTGGACCAATTTTTACCCTTAAAATATTTTGCCGACAAAAAAGATGAAAGAAGCGCACTCACGTAGTGTCCGCAACGCCAAGATTTGCCCACATGTTAGCTACATACATACATATCTACCCCATAAGTGTGAGCATCCGATTTTTTTGATAGCCTTCTTGTTCAACAAATCGACAGAGATGCGTAAGCATATGTTTTCACATATCCGCAAATCACCAATTAAATATTTATAATACAATCTATTCAACATGCGCATTTATTTATAACCATTCATGTTGTAATAAACTGTGGAAGAAAAACGGCTTCTTCTTTATGGGTGTTTTGTGAAGGATATACAAGATAAACTGAAAAATATGTGTGTATTTATGTACATCATTTCGAGTACGTGTTTACGAACACATACCCATACATATCTTTGATACGATACATATGTACATTTACTCAAATATCGATTTAACCTACACGGGTAAGGTACTCTGAAGGCGTACCATCACTTTAAATATTCAATCATATTTGTGGTGTGTACTGGACCCATGCTAGAATAAGCTTTGAACAAAATTAAATGTATACATACTTACAGACATATATTGCCTATACCCAGTACGAAAATGGGAATGTATTACCTTTTTCTTCCAAGAAAAGATTAACAACTACCAACCATATTTGCCTTCATTTTAGAAGGGCTGGACGCTGGTCTAGGACACCCTTTACTATATTGTATATGGGGGAAAACGCAGAACACAGTAAAACAAAATTAATCAAAAATCAATGATGTATCGTTGCGACTTCAAGCTTGCATATGAATGTTCTTTAGAGCTGCATAGCATAAAATTCTAAATGTACACAGTTTGAAATTTATACTTACATATATGGATTTTTTCATAAAACATTTTTATTAAAAAATCATTTGAATAAAATTATAAAAAAACAAGTAAGACCAGCGCTGTCTTCGGCTATGCCGAAGGCTTCATACCTTTCATGAACATCTGCAAATTTTACTTTGACAGACTGCTTTTGAATACATCTGCATACATCGATAGAAGAGTTACATACTTATATAAAAAATCGCATCTAAACAATCAGAGGTATGGAAGATATACTTTATATGGCACCAATCTAAGTTATTTTCATTGCTATGTGATCGGTATGTAAACCGGTAACACAATTTGTTGGGTTTAGTTTCCTACATAAAGGAGATATATCGCAAAAACTGGTATCTGAACAATCAGTGCTATAGGAGATAAAGCTTATACAGCATAGATTTTGACGATTTTCTCAGTATTATTTTTTTATATTATTTGTATTATTATTTATAAAATATCTTACGAAATTTATCGGTTTTAGCTGTTCAAATAAAGGAGTTTTACAGTAAAATCCCATATCTGAACAATCAGATGTATGGAAGATATATGTTGTAGTCACCCGATCCTTGTAAGTATTCTGTTAATAATGAGTGAAAATAGTGCGAAATTTCATGTTCCTAGCTGCATAAATGGAGGAGATATGATAAAAGACCTCATATCTGAACAATCAGTTGTATGGGGGCTGCAGGTTATAGTGAACCGATCTTCGTTATTTTCACTGTAAGTCTTCTGCTGATAATGAGTGAAAACAGCGCGAAATTTCATGGTCCTAGCTGCATAAATGGATGAATTATAACGAAAAATCTCATATCTGAACAATCAGTTGTATGGGAGCTATAGGTTATAGTTATCCGATCTTTTTAATTTTCACTGTAAGTTTTCTGTTGATAATTATTGAAAACAGTGCGGAATTTCCTGTTCCCAGCTATATAAATGGAGGAGTTATAACGAAAAATTTTATATCTGAACAATCAGTTGTATGGGAGCCATAGGTTATAGTGAACCGATCTTTGTAATTTTCACTGTAAGCATTCTGTTGATAATGGGTGCAAGTGCTGCAAAATTTCATGTTCGTAGCTGCATAAATGGAGAAGTTATAACGAAAAATCTCATATCTGAACAATCAGTTGTATGGGAGCTATATGTTATAGTGGTCCGATTCTTCTGGTTCCGACAAATGATTAATACATTATAAAAATACACCCACCTACCAAATTTGATCCGGATATCTCGAAAACTGAGAGACTAGATTGCATACAAACAGACAGACAGACGGACAGACGCACATGGCTAAATCAACTCAGCTCGACGTTCTGATCATATAAGTATACATTTTCATGGGTCTATCTCTTTTTGTTCTGGTACTTACAAACATCGGACCAAAGTTATAATACCATTTCATGCTCATGAAAGGTATAACAAGTTTTTAAAACTTGCCAACATGTGCGTATGACAAATAGTATCAAATTAAATTTTTACACCAAACAGTGGTAAACGCTTTCGAATAAAAATGAGAAGACTTACTCTCAGAACCGTTCAAGCGGCCTCTTTTAAATACATTTATCCCAGGGATGGGCAAATTTTTGGCTCTTAAAGCAGTCAAAGAGCCTGCAAGAGCTACGCAAGAGGTAAATCAGTTCTCGGGGTAAAGGGCGTGCAAAAAAATACATTAAAAGCATCACTTATATTAGTGATGGGAGTCGGAGTACAAGAAACTTGAATATGCTCTCCTTCCCCCTTCATGCTGGCTCTTGATGTTACTCCTCATCTGGAACTTAAAAGTGCCAAGCCGGCTCCTAAGTGCAAAAGGCTCCTGGAAGCCACTTTGCCCATCTCTGATCTATACAATTAAAGTTTTATTACACTAAACAAAATTTCACTGGTGGCCAACAACCAATTCACCGTTGCTAGTAGGAACGAACATACATACTTATATTTAAGGAAATCCAAATGTCAAGAATTTACAGAACCTTTAATATTAAACGCTAACTTACTTAACTATTAAGTATTGCTTAAACCTTTGAAACAATTTAACTTTCAAAAGTAAAAGTGTTGGACTAATTATTTTACACACTCTTTAAACCTTAATTCGCTTAACATTTTTTAAGGTTCAATGACCAAATGGAGATATTCTTAAGCGCCCTCTTGTGAAAATCGAAAACATTTTACAGAAATAAAGCATCAAAAAGTAACAAAACAAAAAAAATCGCCGGATATTTGTTTACATTCTACTTTGGTAAGTGCTATGCCTGTTTGCGCATCTGTATGCATGTGTGTAAGTTTCTGCGAGATGCGCTGTGTTAAAGCGCGAACGTTTTTATGTGGGAGCCTTTTATTATATACAAACCATAAAGGAACACGCCATAAAAATTCAACAGTTATTCGTTTTCTTTTATTGCAAACCAGCTTATCGACTTTGTATGCCAGTACCGAACTGCGTATGTAAGTATAAATGTTTTACTAAGTACGTATGTATGTGCATAATAGGTCTGTATGTAAACATTTGTTTGAGTGATATTGCGAGCCCTTATTTTTGGGAAATACTTAAGTTGACTTTGAATACATATGTACATATGTAAGTATGTAAATACATATACGTACACACATATATTTATTGTGAAATGTACTACGATTTCCTGCTCGCGCCAAAAGGAAACATTTTCACAGCAATGGATTTTCACACAAGGTGTGTTACGTAGTTATAAAAGAAGCACATAAATAAGTTCACGAGTATCCTAATGAGCAGGCTTTCAGTCAAAACTGCTCTTAAAAAAGTCGGTTTCACCATAGTCTTTACACTGCAAGCAGTTTACTCTGACGGCCTTCCCTGATATAGAAGAAGGCTTCAAAAATATTTAAGTAAGAACAATGGTCGATTACCTGTCAAAAATTGGTTAGAGGTGCATATTTAATAGAAACAAATTACTTAAAGATGATGGATCGAAACATCGATCTGTTACAGCAGCGAAGCTGATCTGGTCGCAATATGACAATATTACAAAAATAGAATATCTACTACTAAGAAAGTCAGGAGGTTAAACCCTAAGATTACCAACCACTATTAGAGAACACTGGTCGCCTATTGAAAATGTGGATTAGCATAAGCTACTCCTTCCATTGCTGCAATATTAAAAAAAAATAAATATCTTTGTCTCGTTTGCAAATGTCCAGCCTTGGCGCGTAAAAGGTACCAGAACCTCGACGCAACACAATTCCAAACTTTAGCGAAGTCTCTAAATGCTCACTAACAAAGGTTATCTGATTTATCATGTTTTCACATAGTGAAGATGTTGTTCATATTCGGCATATTATAGAACATACATACTTCGTATAGAAGAAAATTACTGGCACCGACAACAGAAAAAAAATGACAAAAATCGACGGTAAGTCCTAGCTGCTTCAAACTTGGACTTTGTGACACAAAAATTTAGTGGGCTATAAAACTGCATTCTCAAAGTCTTTCTAGGAAATCTAATTAAAAAGCTTGAAATTTATCAGACGGCGTACTAGATCCGCCCTTTTGAATTTTGCACTTCTGACAGCGGATTGGTAATTAATGATCCCGAAAACCCCCTAGTACGAAATTTCGAATCATTTTTTCAAAGCTTCGAATTTTGGCCACTACCAACCAACTCTATCTAAGAGATGATGCATCCAGTAAAGCAAATGATATCATTTTTGCAAAAATATCGATATCAACGCCGCCGTGCTCATCCAAACCAATTTTAAAGCCTTTCAAAATTTACGCGCTTCTCTGCTAAATTTATCAAAACAATAAAAGGAAGTAAACTGGAACAGATTAAGCCTAAAAAAAAAAACAATTGATGAACTTATTTTACAAATACATAAGTACTTTAAAAACCAAATAAAAATTACTTTTTTCAGTTCAATGGTTTTTCATAAAACTTGCACCGCTTAGGCGACTTACGTCACTTCAAATATGTGCTTGTATATGTATATGTATGTATAAATATATGTGTATGCAACCACTCCATTAATATCAACAACAAATTCGATAACTTTCAATGGCTTTCATCGAATGAAATACTTTTAAAATTTTGCACAAAACAAAACAAAGCAAAAAAACTTCACTAACATTTAATTGAAATTGCCGATATTTATTGTTCCAATAATTTTGTCGTGCAACAAAGCAATTGCGCGGTCCATTACTTGCTTGCCTAGTTATAAATTTTCACATTTCAAAACTTGCTGGCACACGAAAATTGTTGGCTAAATTCTGCCGCCATTTAACTACGCTGGGCTACAGCTGAGCGCAAAACGAGTTATTAGCAACTATGTCACACTTAACCAAATTTCACATCGATTCGGCGATGTCAATTATTTTGATATGCAATATGCAAAAAGATCAAACCACTCGATGGTTAGGCAATTTCGAGAGGTGAAAAGATCAGTGAACGTTTGAGTGCCAAAAAAAAAAAAAAAAACTGTGCCAATTCTGCAAGAGGGTACACAAACCGCCGTTCTAGCAGCTTTAAAATAAGTTTGTTGCTAAATATGTAAAATGTTTAAATAATTAAGCATAACAAAACTGAATGCGTGTAACCCCGAACGCGCAGAAAAAGTGAAAACGCGTAAGGAAAAATTCCATCAAGGAAGAAGTTTACAATATATCGACCACTTGCGCGAAATTATCTTCATCCAACAACGCATCACCGGGTAAAATATTGTAGCTGAAATGCCTATAGTTACGCCGAAAACCCCTAAAGAAAGCGCGATTCATGAAACGTTGCAAATTGGCATTTTTGGCCAAATGGAAATATTGCGAACAAAATTTTATGAACGACCTCTCGCAACTCCAGATTGCAAGTTTGGCAAATTTTAAAGAAGAATTATTTTTCGAAATAGCCGTAACTGATATACTTTTTCTAGAAGTATTCGAGGTCAATAAAAAATATGCTTCGCGACTTTGACTTTGCAAATTGACTCAGCTCAAATAATATGGCAGTGTCGCAATTTGGTCGAAAGGAATATTTCATACAAAATTAGATAATCAGCTGTATTGAACTGTGACAAATTTTGCAACAAATGTATCATTCGGAACCAATTTTCCTTATCTTTATCACGAAGTTTTTTTTAGTCTCTTAAGGCAAAGGTCACTCTATTTTGCCCTTTTTATACCTTTCATGAGCATTAAATGGTATTATAACTTTGGTCCGATGTTTGTAAGTACCAGAACAAAAAGAGATAGACCCATTAACATGTATACTTATATGATCAGAACGTCGAGCTGAGTTGATTTATCCATGTCCGTCTGTCCGTCTGTCCGTCTGTCCGTCTGTCTGTCTGTTTGTATGCAATCTAGTCTCTCAGTTTTCGAGATATCCGGATCAAATTTGGTAGGTGGGTGTATTTTTATAATGTATTAATCATTTGTCGGAACCGGAAGAATCGGGCCACTATAACATATAGCTCCCATACAACTGATTGTTCAGATATGAGATTTTTCCTTATAACTTCTCCATTTATGCAGCTGCGAACATGAAATTTTGCAGCACTTACACCCATTATCAACAGAATGCTTACAGTGAAAATTACAAAGATCGGGTCTTTATAACCTATAGCTCCCATACAACCGATTGTTCAGATATAAAATTTTTCGTTATAACTCCTCCATTTATATAGCTGGGAACAGGAAATTCCGCACTGTTTTCAATAATTATCAACAGAAAACTTACAGTGAAAATTAAAAAGATCGGATAACTATAACCTATAGCTCCCATACAACTGATTGTTCAGATATGAGATTTTTCGTTATAATTCATCCATTTATGTAGCTAGGACCATGAAATTTCGCGCTGTTTTCACTCATTATCAGCAGAAGACTTACAGTGAAAATAACGAAGATCGGGTCACTATAACCTGCAGCCCCCATACAACTGATTGTTCAGATATGAGGTCTTTTATCATAACTCCTCCATTTATGCAGCTAGGATCATGAAATTCCGCACCATTTTCACTCATTATTAACAGAATACTTACAGTGGAAATAACAAGGATCGGGTGACTACAACATATATCTTCCATACATCTGATTGTTCAGATATGGGATTTTACTGTAAAACTCCTTTATTTGAACAGCTAAAACCGATAAATTTCGTAAGATATTTTATAAATAATAATACAAAGTCTACTGAGAAAATCGTTAAAATCTATGCTGTATAAGCTTTATCTCCTATAGCACTGATTGTTCAGATACCAGTTTTTGCGATATATCTCCTTTATGTAGGAAACTAAACCCAATAAATTGTGTTACCGGTTTACATACCGATCACATAGCAGTGAAAATCACTTAGATTGGTGCCATATAAAGTATATCTTCCATACCTCTGATTGTTTAGATGCGATTATAAGTATGTAACTCCTCTATCGATGTATGCAGATGTATTCAAAATCAGTAATCTGTCAAACTAAAATTTGCAGATGTTCATAAAAGATATGAAGCCTTCGGCATAGCCGAAGACAGCGCTGCTCTTACTTGTTGCTTATTAAATCTACTTTAAATTTTCCAACAGTAAGGAACTACAACCTTTTGATCTGGTGTGATTTCTATTTTGCGAAAATTATTTTAGTCGCGTTCATCTTAGTACTTGTATCGCTTCTAAGAACTGACTAACTTGCAACTGACTCTTGTGCCGTTCTTGCACAAATTATTCAAATGTTTGTATCTGCTGGCATGCTGGCAGCTGTTTTACTTTTGCTTTGCATAATTTGATATGCAAGATGCTTAGCGTCTCGTGATGTTAACATGGCTTTTACATACCTACATACATACATACATTCATACATTCTACTTACTCGTTATTTGCATGTACGCACCTAAAATGGTTATCCAAAACATTCTTGCTACAACTGCCAATAACTTAACTTATTGAAAGGATATGAAAAAATTTTTTTTGGTTGTTTGTGTTTCCGACAGGGTAGGAGTATGATGTATTGTGGAACGATTTTCCACGATATGAAAAACATTTTATTTTATCGCTTTTCATCGATGATTTTCCCCAGACTTGAGTTTTAAATAGTAAAGATTTTTTAGATTTTTTTGTAGAGTTGCAATATTTCCGCTGGGTTCGTTAGTAGTACCAGCGTATTCATTTGTTTAAATATGTCTCAAGTGGCAAGAAAATAGGAAACTAATGGCAACAGCAAAACAACGAGCATACATATGTATGTACATAAATATGTAAAATGTGCTGCAAATGAGTTTACAAAAATTGTAAATAGAAGTAAAGACAATAGATATAAGGCTTATGCAAAAAAAAACGGAGATGAATTGCTAATCCCTTGTGCTGACTTCGTAGCACAAATGCTCCGAACGCAACTGCCGGATAAAGCGTATAAGCAAACCGCTTGAAATAAACCATCGAACAGCTGTTGTTTCTATTTACATATACATACATACGTATTTATTTTGCTTTATTTATCTATCAAATCCACTCCTTGGTGGCTTTCAGCTTTCTATCAACCTTTTGTTGTAGCAGATGGATATTTTCTTTTGACACGACAGATTGAATTCACTTACATAAATATATATGTATATCAAAATGATAAGAAATTGCCGACAACAAATGCATTTTTCCCTTCTTATAGCTACAACATATTATCTTGCCTGCTAAGTAAAACCGTTTTGTGAGTTTCAAAGCTACATTTTATTTCAATATTTAAACGCCATTAAATATGTACGAACATAAATCCCTTGTGCGGTGTTGGCTGCCGAAAATATTTGTTCGTTTGTGAAATTATACTAAATGACACTAAAAATGATTTCTTCTTGAACTTAGTAAGAAGCGAGGTTAAAGGAAAAAGAAAATATTTTATTACACAATTCTAAGTAGGAAACATTTAATAAGGCAAATAAATGTAGAGTTGCACATTAACAAATTGTTTTGTGTGATTACTCATACGCCAGGGATTTCATTTATTTGCGATAGATATGTATGTAGACACAGAAAGCCGGAGCAAGGCGGCGCCGCGAAGGGAAGCTTCAGGTGTTCACATTGAATGAGGCGGAGTCTAGCTTTTCATTGAAATTGGTTGCAAAGATACCCGAAAACTACCTTCAGTGAAAAGCGGCCGGAATATAAATTTTTATTGAAATATTTTGACTTTCTCTTCGCAGCAGCGTTATAAAGCTGAAAAATCAAATATAAAATTCAAAATCCAAAACTGATTTGCTTATACTATCGACGGGAAAATGCTCTCCGTAATGTTCGCTATCGAATGTGACTACTTTTCTATATTTTATTCGAAGTTTGCAAAACTGACTTATAGCCGCTTAGATCGTTCAAATACCCTCTATGTGCATCGTATGTACGTATAAGTAACGTTACTCTTCTTCGTACCGTTTTTTTCTGGCAAGTTGTAGGTATGTGTTTGGCAGGGTGTAGCTGTGATTTTGGTTAGGGTATTGGTGTTTTCGGTTCAGTAATAGAAATGGTGAATTGTAATAAAAACTGAAGAAATTGTAAAAGATAACGCCAAATGCCAAAAAACCGGTGATATCAGCTGTAGGCATTTTTTGGCAATCAGCTGATAGTGTTTTTACTTCGGAAGTTGCACGATGGAGTTGTAGGGTGAGGTATGAAGTTTAGTCGCATATACTTCACTATATTTACAGACACTGCTAAAATGATAAATGGGATTGGCGGCCAGTAAGGTTGCCTAACTAAGGCAGAAGTCTTTGCTATAAAAAAAATCTGGGAGGCTAGCCTAAATAAAAATAAGAAACAGCTCCAAAATAAACCTAAGGTCAATTAAAATTGCAGAGAAAAAGATACTGCTTTCACCAACCTCATAAAACTGCAATCTGAGCTGTTTTAGTAGTTGTCGCTTGGTGAGTGAAAATTTTGCTATTAACAATTTAGTACTTACGGTTCAGCTAACTTTATGAATACAGACAGTGTTCAGTTTTTTGTCATCCCCATTCAAGTTTCGTAGAGTAAATTTTCATAAATCCACCCCCACCCCCCTTTCTGCGCACGCGCTTCAAGCGGCCTTGAATGAGAATGTTTTAAAAGTTTTCTTAGGTGTCTGCACATTAACTTTAATTGCTAGAAGATAAACGAAAGTGGCGACGAGCGGAAATTTCCGCACAGAAATTTTGAGTTTGAAAGGATTATTTGAGCGGAATTTAGTGGAAAGCATGATTTTGGAGCTTGAAAATTATGTAATGCATAGAATAGGTGAATGTTTTCATTCAACTTTCGTTTATATTATTTTTGCACTAAATTATTTAAATTCACTTAAAACAACTTTCTTGAAACCTTAAAAAAACTTTCTTGTTAACCACGAAAGCACTTCCAAATTAAAGCTTTCAGGAATGCGGTTTTATCGCAACACACATGCGCACACAAACAAACGTACACTCACAATCCGCCTACACACGCAGTGCGTGTCGCCGCAATCTTACAAAATGTTTTGCTGTGTCGTTAACAAAACACATTAGTTGTGCCACATTAGTGGCTGCGCGACGCATTAGTGTTGGCACGCATAGCTGCCACCTGAGCAATTAGTGCACAATTTGTACTGGTTAAACGTTAAAACAGCGATACAGACGGAATGCTTAACGTGACGTGAACAATTAGCGGTTTAGAAGTGCCTTATTTGTGCTGCGGGTCTTTATCGCTTGTAGCTATTGACTTTCTTTTTGTAAGAAGGCGGATTAATTGAAGTAAAAATTTTAAGAATTGTTACTTATTCAATAAATAGTGTCGCAGGGAAAACAAAAGAAAACACCTTTCATACAAGGTGGCTCAAAATTAGTCACGCTTCTTCTTAATCACTTCTTTTTTTGGGGCTACTTGAAGTTGTGGGTATATGCCAACAAGCCTCAGACAAACGCAGCCCTTAAGAAGAATATTCGACAGGAAAGTGAACAGTTATTACCGGAAATCTTGCGGAAAGTCATGGAAAATTCGATAAAATGAGCACAACATTTGTGTATCAACACTGGCGGCAGCCACTTGACGGATATCAATTTTTCCACTTAACATAAAAAATTGCAAAGGTCCAAATAAAGATTTCCATCACTTAAAATATTCAAGCTATATTCAAAAACAAAATTGGATAACTAATTTTGCGCCACCTAGTGCAAGCATACATGCACATCTTTTAAAGTCATCGAAACGAAAAGCAAGGAAGTCTCCACAATCCTCTTGATATCAACCTTCTAAAATCTCAAAACAGAAAAGTTGAAAACTGAGTGAATAGAGTTGCCTTGCGTTTGTGCCTTAGCTATGAGGTGCCAAATTGAGGATAAAAAAGTGCCAAAAAAGGTGCCATTCTTTTTAATCCTTCCCATTTGGCAATATAATAAGAACTACAATTCTAAAAGAAAAGTGCAATGCCAAAATAAGATAAATCAATTGAATAACCTTAAGAAATTAGAAAATTTCAGTTAAGAAAAAGAAGTAAACGTAAAGGATTTCATAAAAATGTAAAAAATGCTACTATTTTTGAATAGAGCCATTTTGGCAATTTGTGCCAAAGTGAAAAATTAAGTGTCATTTGATGTAAAATAGGGCCAAAAATGGCACGGTTTGAGCCAAGTTTGCAACCCTGGTGTTAGACACTACGGGGTTCCTGAAAATTCAAAACTTTTTACTAAAAATTGATGAGGCTTGTTTCTTTACCACGTTATGTGAATTTGCGGTTAATTCTAAAAATAAAATGCCTTTGTTTTGAAAATCTGAAGACTGGTTCAAAACATATCATCTTTTTGGTTGCCAAACAATTTTGTTCGGCGCAGTCCTTATTCAGAAGGGTAGATCTCTACTCGAATTATTCGGTATATGTATAAGGCGCTGTAAGCAATGCACCCCAAGAAAGGTTGAATACGGTCGTTCATTTAAGGCCAGTCTCCATATTTTAAGTAGCCGCAAAAGGGGGCCGCTTGATAAAACGTACGAAACCTTGAAAGTAGTCTGATTATGAGTACAAAGCATTCTGGGACTTAAAAGAGGATGACATAACGTGATCCAGGCTGACTTATAACCGCTAACATAAAACTTTGGCATAACCATGGTTACAGAAATGTGTCTCGTCCTAGTACGTATAGCGGACATTCACAATGTGCAGATATTATTTCGAATGGCCTTATAAAAACGCTTTCCTAACTAAACCTGCTCCCACGAGGATAACTACTAGAATATATTATTCAATCGCATACAAAAGTCGCATTTTATTGTTTATGTCTTCTTCTTGTTTTTTTTTTCATTTTCCACTGAATCACTTCACACAATTGCCACAGTATCTTTTAATCCTGAAACAAATAAAGAAGTTAAAAAGCCCACCATGGGGCATCTGAGTCAATGTTTGCTTAATAAATCTTAAACAACTCGAGTAAGAAAGACAATAGCGTAAGTATGTCAGCAAACAGTTATGTATACGGAAGGATAGTACAAGTGAATAAAAAAAACAGTATTGATTGCACTTTTATTGTCGTTTTAATGCCCACTTAGTCAATGTGTGTGAGTTAACTACTGAGTATGTGAGTGAATAAATAAAGTATAAACAAAGAATCAAAAAAATTTACATATTTACACGTTTTATTGATAAACGCAAAAAATATGTTTAAAACTATGTATTTCAGAATAGTACTAGGTGAAGTATAAGAAAATATAAGACCATAAAATATGCTTTAAAAACAAAAATGTTGTAAGTGCAGGAGTTAAATGCAAAAATCTTTTATTGAACAGTACAAATTATGTTTATTTTATATTGCTTTAAGTTTTGCACGAAATTGATGAAATCTAATTAGTAATGCTTTCTAATCGCATTACAGCCACTTAAACGCTGCCTAATGATTTGTGTGCTACAAGCGGCTTCAAGATTTGAGGCTTGTAGTTGATGAGGCGTTGACGTGACAGATATTTGATATTATGAAATGCTAAGTATGTATTTGACACAAATTACACGAAGCTATGCAATGGCTTAGAAGTGTTGAAATGAAAATAATTGATTTCGTGTGTTGGCCTCAAGCTTTTCTATGAGTTCAGTATATAGTATATGCGTTTATGACTAAAGATGTTCGGAGTTCAGTTACTCGAAAATATATCTACGTGCTATGTATGTACATATTTGCATTACCGTGGTCCAAAATAAATAAAGTCGGAATACTAATGCTCTTACCCCTTAGGATTTTTCTATATCGAAAAAATATACCCCTATTTTTTTTGGTTTAAAATCAAAAAATATTTGGAGGTCGCTCAAAGCGCTAAAAATTTTCCATGTAAATATTTTATATGGGGAAAACCCACTTTTCGTGATTTTCGAAATGGTATAGAATTCTTGAAAGTCAATATTTTTCGATCGGTCCTCTTCAGGAGACTTCTAATAACAATAGCTAATAGTTTATTTAACTTTTTTTTTATACTAAACATTTTTTATTTATTCTCCACTGCATTTTCTAGCATTTTTTGGGGGTTTTGGGGACCTATAAAATAAAGTTGCTATGAAAAAAATGGTTAAATAAACAATTGGGTATTATTACTGGGAATCTTCTCCGATCTAAAATATGGATTTTCAAGAATTCTATACCATTTCAACGGAAAGTGTTTTTCCCATATAAACTACATGGGAAAAATTCCTACTTTACATTTTCACACGCATTTTTGGACCACCCAAATGTACATACACTTTGATGCACTGGAATAGGGACAATGATTTTTCGCTTGTTATCTTTCTCTCACAAAAACCATATAAGGCCAAGTTTTAAATTTTATAGTAAGGTAAAAAGTTAATTCACTAACTTTTCATCAAAAATTCTTACAGAATTTTAAGAAGCTTTATAGCATCATAAATTTGAGTACTACAAATTAGAAGCCTTAAGAGGCTAATTATTACGTTTGATTTTTGACATTTTTTTTTAACCGACGCTCTTCCGCAATTTTTTCCATATAACGGATGCTCGTATTTATTTTATATAGAAAAAAAATTGGAAGAGCATGAGTAAAAAATTTTCAGGCATCTCAAAAGTAATTTATATCAACTTAAAGCTTCAAACTTGATTGAAAATTATTTTTTAAATTAGTAAACATTTGTTTTAATGCGTCTAGTTTTTGGCTGCTTTTAAAAAAAAAAATCTATCTTTTGATTAGACACTCCTCTTCTAGCTTCCTCACTTTGGCCTCAAGTACTCCGAAGCAGCAGCGGTTCCCAGCCAGAGAGCGGACAGAATTTTTCGGGTGCGTGACAACTTCAGGGCGCACGCCGCAAATATTTACATATCTAACACCTTTTCAGAGATAATCGGTTTCTCGTCAGCGGTACAGAGGGTTAGAGAGTTAGTTTCCTTGAATTGATAATGTCTGTGATCGGAAAAGAATTTGCAAACTATCCAAATTCATAGTGAGCGACGACTGAAATATATTAGGTGCGTTCCGGCGATTTTAGGACTGAAACCTGAGGAACTTTCAATTAGCAAAATGACGCTCTCAAGTGAGAGTTCAAAAGCAATAAAAAATGTTCTCAAATAAAAAACAATTTCGTACAACCTATGAAGTTTTGTTCTTGACTTTTTTACACTGCTTCAAATTTTTGTTTACAAATGCAATACTGCTGTTTTCATGAATTTACAAAAGAGCAACGTCGGACTAAATCCTGCAACTCCTGACTGAGAGATATCCAAACTTATTCACTCTCGAAAAATTGCACACAGTTTCATTATTTTCGGCCGCGGTAACGCTTTTCCGGTAATTTCTTACTAAATCCTGTGAAACCTGGGAAGCACCTTATGCTAAATTTTGCATTATTTGATTTTACACGAGTAATTCGAAGCTTACTGGGCTGTGATTAAGGTTCTAGCTTTCTTACAGTTAAAAGCTCTTAACTATTTCCTTTAAAATTTGTCTTTTAGTTAACATACAGTTGCATAAATACTTACATACATAAGTACTTACATACTTAAGTGAGTGATGGCAATGAACCAGAAATTTTCTTATAAATTCACATTTTTCACGGCAGGGTGTGGCATTTGCACAGTGCAAACACATCATCTTGATTGAAATGCAAAAGCAAACATAAAACTGACATCTCGCCAGTTTTGATTTGAAATAGTGCCAACACTGACGTTATATGTCATATTTGACGTAGTTTAATAACACAATCGAAAGCGCAAATGCATCAAAGTACACACTTCATAACGAAGATTTCAAAGAGAAATAGAAAGTGCATGTTGAAGGTGTGTGCAAACTATCGAATACGAACATACATACATACAAGTTTACCAACTCCCCTGCAGTAAAATTTAGAGACAGTCTGTTAAAGCGCTAGTTCCGCCCAACACATTTCAGAACTATCTCGGAACTAGTGCAAAACGGCTGCAGAGAGGGACAGTTCAAAGTTTTGGTGTGATAGTTGCGCTCTGTTGAAAAGTAAATGCACAAATTCTCGCGCCTCGTATAATACTCAAATAGCTCAGCGGGAAGACCTCCGACTATAACATCATTGATCGCGAGTTCAAATCGCGGTAGAGGCAGTTGTGATTTTCAGATTTAATAAATTTAAATTGTTGAGTGCCGCTTAAAAATTGAAGAGGAAATGATCAAATTTAATATAAATAAAATAAAAGTATTAAAAATTAAATTAAATTTAATCTGTAAAAGAACAGAAAAAGTTAAAAAAAAAATCAAAAAATCGAATACTTAATCAAAATTTTTTCACTTATTGTCCCAGAACTGTCGAAAATGGAACCAGTTCAGAACTATTTCGAAAGTTCTGCAGAGGTGGCAATTTCCACTTCGTAGGACATCGCCATGTAAAAAGAGACAGTTGAAAGCATTGCGTTGGGATAGATCCTCCTCTTAAAGAGCTAGTTCTGAACTAGCGCGATTTACTGCAGGGTCAGCACGTACTAGCACAATCAAAGGATGTTAGAATTTTCATTTGCACTTTCTTTACAATTCATCTTTCTTGCTCAATAATTTTGACTGCCATAAATTTAATTTAATAAATTTTGTTGTAAATCTCTGCTTGAACTAGAAAATCTTTTTAGGAGCACAAACATCGCAACGCCTCAGATTTTATGCTCTAAATGTAATTATTTCTTCAAAGAGGATTACAGAAAGTAAGCTGGCAAACGAGCTGGCAACGAGAATAGTGTGAATGCAGTAAGCAAATAAAAATTCACTGTTAACAGTCACGTAACGTTTTAACGAAGCGAAAATTGATTTTTAATTGCATTGTAAAGATTGTTAGTAATTTGACGAATCTTAACAATGTAAAGCAGAAAACGAAGAGAACTGAAGAGTTGAGCGTGGTGCATATGTGTGGTTGAAAAAAAGTTCTTTTATTACTAATAGTGGTCACAGTAATTAAGTGTTTTTTTTTTGCATGAAGTAAAGAAATTTATGGTCAGTGGAGAATAATTAATTATTGCAGTTCCATTAGTTCAATTAGCTTAGATCCCTTCTTCCCCTCACACTGGTCAGTATAGGCCCATTCTGATTCCACATTAGAAAGTGGCACGTAAAACTTTTAATAAGAATTTACATTTGGTTTCTTTTTAAACTTAGGAGCATTTACTGTTATTTGAAGTTTCGCAAGGCGAAAAACTTTTCCAGCAGTCATTTGCTACTGGAAAGGTGTGACCTCTAACAAACTTTTTTAAAGTTGCCATGCCTCTGGGATCTTTGCAAGAATATTGTGGGTGGTCATTTTTTTTGCCAGCCCGTCAGCTATACAATAGCCCTAATTTTCCCGATGTATTGGCACCTATATCAAAAGCATTCTACATATATACATATATTCTCATTCAAAAATGTACGGCATTCAGTAAGGGATAATGAATTGTCTATGTGTGTGAATAAAGCTTTTAGGGCAGTCTGATGGTTAGCGATGATCAAACTAGGGACCGGGGGGACTGAGTGAAACACATCGTTTCTTAAAGATTTTTTGGCCGCAGAATTGCTCTATTATGCCAGAATTTTGAGATATCCTACACTGAGGGAAATAATGCATAGTAAAAATGAATACTTTATATTTGATTATCGTTTAAAAATGTTCGTATTTAAAAATAATATTTTCATACAAAATTTATTACGCACGTATTTGACTGTTCACATCTGAGTATGTATATGTAAGTGTACATACGCACCCCAAGCATGCAGAGCGCCACTCTGAGAGCGACGACAACACACACGTGCATACATAGTACATATCGCGTGCGGTAGTTTTGATGGATATTCAACATTGGAAAGCAGATTTATATGCCTGGGTGTAGCTGAGCGCGCAAAGATGCTTGCCACAAGTTGTTGATATCCGGAGATGGTCGGGTTCGAATTCCACTGCAGGCAACATGCAAATTAAATTTTTTTTTAGTTTTTGTCTCGATTATTCACTTCGCGGCTGCTCTTTCAGTACGAACGCGGTCATTTTAATATGCGCGTAATTGAATTGAATATTTACCAATATACAGTTCTTTCGTTGACGTTTATAGTAAGATCAATTACGTTTCTATTTGATTTTAATATTTTTTCCCCTCAGTGTAACCTCCAGGTGCCAAAAACACGAATTTTGGCTATATTTGAGGTTGTAGTAAGAGAACAACAAATATTGTTATTTATTTCTGCATAGGGAATCATTAAGTACCGCTCTTCTTCTTTAAAATTCATTTTCGTTTGTTGCGACTCGATTTTTTTCTCGAGACATATCAGTTTTATTGTGCAATACTTTGATATTACTTCGTAAGCATGAGTCATCATAGCTAAATGACTCGATACGAAATTTTTTCCTACACTCTAAAAAATTTTTGTATAAATTTGCTCATATTAAGATAGGTAATCAGTTTCCTGTCTTAATATATGCAAATTTACGCTCCGTCTTAAACCGTGTTTTAAACATTTATTGTTCACAATTTCACAGTTTACACATAAAATGTTTAAAATTTCCTCTAAAATAATTTTGTTTAATTTTACGCATATGAAGATATGTAACCGGTTTCCTCTCCTAATGTGTGCAAAACTAAACACTGTGTGTTAACTTTTACTTACCGAATTTGTCACGATGAGAAAAATTACACACAAAGTGTTTAAAATTGAGTGCTCATATTTACTTAATATTTATTATTTGTAAAAAATATATTATGACTTACTAAATGTTTGTAATTTTAAACATTTCATGTGTATATTTATTTGAATATTTTAAACCACTCATGTTCAAAATCAAATCTTGGACGCCTGGTCCGTATATTTTCACAGATTCTGGTTGATAAATAAACACTTTTTAGTAGAAGTTTTACACGCACTTTTTAGAGTGTATACAAAATAAATATACCTTACCCAAGCTTTGTGGTATGGTAATTAAATAACAGTTTTAATTAAAATATTTCTCAATCGGTGGCATTCCTCGTGCAGATAGGTATTTGAATTTAAAATCTATTTAGTCCTCTTTTATTTTATGTCAGATTTGTTTAATTTTGGGTAAGCGGTTTATTTTTTATTATTAGGAAAGGTCGGCCTTAAAACATATTAGGGCAAAATTAGGCTGTTATTACTGGATTTAAAAAAAATAAGACTCCAGGTTGACCAACCTTTTTATTTCAAATTAAATAAAAGTCCGAAAATAATGTTTTTGTAATGGCTTATTACAAAAGTTATAAAGGTCCGGGTGCCTGAATCAAACTTTTCTATTACTGATGAAAGAATGCATGTGCAACGTAGCAGAGAAAAGAAAATTTTGTTAGCTTTCAAGCGTTGATAATTTTAAGATACTTTTGGAATACATTTTGCAGTATCTTGGGCAAACCTTAAAAAATTTAAGTTTCAAGTGTTCCAGACCTTGAGGTTTATTCACATAATTCCCGCCAATCGAGTAGCCTCATAAAAAAGTCCAACAGTGCCGGAAATCGCCTCTGCGGAAAATTATGCATCTGAAAATCCTCTGGTGAAATAAAGCTTATTCACGACACTGCAAAAAGTACGATGTCTTCAGTTATCTTGTGGCCATAATAACAGTCCCAATTTCTAAGACAGATAAGTATGCGGCCAATTCGGTTTATCGGCCACATTTAAGTTTGAAATCCACGCCAAGCTTTCCTGGTGTTGTGGCTTTCGCTCGATCAGACATAAAAAATTTTGCTGAACACAGCACTGATTGCCAGAAAAGCTTGATGTAGGATTTCTAGATAAGATGACCCTAGGATATTAAAAGCTTATCCATTTTAAGCCAATTGTTTTTTAGAGGAACGGAAATAGCTATAAAGCCTATGCGGTATCATAAACGACCTAGAATTTTTGTTTTCTTTATGAACAACATAAATACGTATATAAAATATTTAAGTACCTTTAATCTCAACATGCTTGGTCTCTTTATTTCTTTTGCAATTATTTTGGCTGAATACTTTCAATTTATATTAAAAATGTGCACAGTTATCTAACAGAACTCATATATGTGTTCTTATTATTGAGCGGTATGCCCAAGGCTGCAAAAGATGACGCATGGTCCCATTCAAATACAAGCCATTACTGGGCTAAAAGGTGCACTTCACCATATATAAATATGTAAATATTTACACATATGTATGTGTGTATGTATATACGTACATTTGTGGCAAATTGTAATTAAGCGCAAATCATTAATTAGCTTCTATTAATTAGCTTCTTAACATTTAAGTGTCGCTGTTTCAATAAATTGTATAATAAATAAAATGAAAGATTAATTCGTGCGTTTGGCTGCAAATTAAGCCGGATGTGGTGAGAAATGGAATTGACATACTTTCCATACCGCAGCGAGCCTTTTAAAACATATGCACATACATACATACATTTAAAACACATGCACATACATACATACACATATGTAAGCACTTACATACACGCGTAACTACGTGCACATATACATTGCTAATGGATGAATACTAATGAAATGAATAAATAAATAATCAGAGAAATTAAAAGTAAAATCAATTTCATTTTGAAGGGCAATCAGCTTAATTTATAGAAGAAAATTTCCCATGTAACTGTACGTGCTTGTAAATACATAATCAAAATATTGATATACGCATGTATTTACATATATCTACAGGGCTTTCTACAATCTACATACATAAAACAACTTTTAAGTACTCGTATGAAATTAAAAAGTTTAATTTTCCCGATTTTTTTTTAATTATGGCGATTTTGAGGAATTCCGCGGTTATTGTACACTTTACTTCGTTTTAAATGCCAAGTTAGCCAAAATGGAAATTAAATTGAGAACCCCCAGCCTGTTTATGCATTGTTGCGCGTGAGAATAAAATACTGCATTATGTATTTAAGTAAGGAATTATCTGAGATTTATAATTAAATTGTAATAATGAAGTAAAAAAAAAAATACTTTCCACTTGTTTTGGGCAGCACTCGTATGCTTCTCCCAGGCGCTCTCAGAAATGATACTTGATCTCATCGTCTTTCTCTAAAGTCGAGCCTTCGTCGAGCTGCTGATGTTGAGTTCACCCTTAATGAGGGATCTTAGAAATTCCTTCACTTCAGAGAGGTGAACTTCCAGACAAAGTGGTGGAGCTTTCAAGCCGACCACAAATCGTACAAAACTTATGTTTTCTGTGTCATGACGGGGTATTAGCTAGTTTATTTATTCCTTAACTAGCCGGCCTCGTATGCGCAAGGCTTCGCCGCGCGCTGAATGTGTAGATATTAAATAAGGTGTGATTGATAACCAAACAGGTTGCAACCCTACTGAAAAAAAAAAAAAAATATATAACTGCGCATCTTGAGGCCAAGCGATTTCATTTGACACCTCATTTCTTACAATCTAACGAACAGCCCACATTTTTTTAATTTTTTTCGCACAGATTGCAACCCTCTTCGAAAAACAAAAACCTTATTACAAATCTGAAGGTCAAGCTTTTTCCTTTGACACCTCATATTTTTAAATTGAATTAACTGTGCAAATCTAGTGGAATTAACAAAAAATGCCCTCGCGTATTATATGTACATGCATAATTTTTAAATTGGTGGCAACCCCAATCAAGAAAAAAATAAAAACTTATTGCACATGCAGAGACCATATTAGTTCACTTGGTACCCTTTTTTCAGTCCAACAAACGGTTAAGATCTTATAATTTTTAAAAAGTGGTAACCCTACCCAAAAATTAATACATTATTGAACATCTAAACGTCAAGACCCTTTATTTGACACCTCATTTCTTGTAATCCGACGAACAGTGCGAACCTAATAATTTTTTAAATAGGTGGCAACCCTATAGGAATTTAAAGGACTAAAAATAATATTCCTATCGATACAGATTATGCTTAAGAAACCTCGTATCAATCCGTTCGGTAGTTTTTGAGATTAGCGTGGTCAAAATATCACGAATTTCCTTTATACTATGTATAGGAGGTATTAATTTTTAAATATGTGGCAACCCTGCTCAAAAAATTTAAGTTTTTGTACATGCCCTTTCATTTGATATCTCAGTTTGTAATCCAGCGAACGGTGAAAATCTTTTTACTTTTTATTAGGTGGCAACTCTACTCAGAAAAATAATCCATTATTGCGCATTTAGAGGCCAACTCTTGACATTTGACTGCGACGGTGCAGAACTGATGCCTACGCTTATTATGATTGTATATAGTAATTTTATCAACAGGTGGCAACCCTATTAAAAAAAATCATTTGTGTTTTTCTAGAGGCCCATCCCTTTCATTCGACAGCTCAACTTTTGTAATCCAGCGAATGGTGCGGGTCTTAAAGCTTTTTAGACAGGTGGCAACCTTATCAAAATTCTAAATGAAAAAGGTCACTATCGATACAAAGTATATTGGAGAAAATCTCGTCAAAATCAGCTCAGTAGTAAAAAGAATTTCGACTTTCCTTTATACTACGTATAGATTTATGGTTAAATTCTGAGCTTCCACCAATTAAAAGCAAAAGCTTTCGAACTTAGTTCCCATTCGCCATTTAAGCGATTCATAATAAGCTATTCGAAACTTTTCCAGTGATCTTTCTTTGTTTTTAGTAGCGAAAGGGAAAGTTGGAATTTGTGGTTGCAAACGGTAAGTCCTTGAGCACTCCAATAGCGATTTATACTTTCCAAACATTTTACTGCAATCCTAGCTTTAAGATTCTTAACAGTTTCCGGTGCAAATACCTGCGCTCACCACCTATCCAGCACTAAAAAAAAAAAATTCTCCACTATAAAGAAAAATAATTTAGATTGTCTACTTTGTAATCTAAAATGAATAACATTTACCGTCACTCGGTGAATGAAAAGTGTCGAAGCATAAAACCAAAATGCTACCACTGCGTCAAATTTTATAGTAAACAGCAGCATATTGTTTGCACGTTTGAACAATGCGACGAAATGCACAGAATAATGGCAGAGGAAGGCAAGAAGCATCCTGAATGTCTTTTGAATACCAAAGTATATGACTTCAAGTATGTAGGTATATGCATATGTATGTGTGCAGAAGTTTATTTGTGTTTGTATTTACATCAGTGTTTGTTAAATTGTAAATAATACAATGCTTGATTTGGTTGTTGGCCGTAAAACTGAGGTAACAAAGCAAACATGACCGAATAAAAGAGATTTTGTGCAAAAATAAAATGAACATCAACCAGAGTAGAAAATAATAGCAAAACAACGCTGTAGTACCTACTCGTAGTAGTAGTAGTTGAAGCACCTTCGCCAAACTGCCGATATGCATGCAGGACAAAGATTTAAGCAACGTCAACGACTCGCTTTCATGCATGCTAAGTAGGTGAGCAGCAGTAAAGCTATGTAGTTACATAGCAGGTGATACAATCAGATATATACTTATGTATACAATTTTTTATGTTTTTCTATAGAAAAGTAGCAGATTGGTTTTTGAGTAGAAAATGCTGCGTTTTAGACAAATATCTATCATAAACTTCATTCTCTTTTTTTTTGTACCAAAAGCGTATTCAAATATTGACGTCAGCAATATTTGCATCATTTGAATTGCTTTTGTGTAAGGCAGATGCTTTAAATTCTAGCTCGATATCTACAACATTTTGTCCGTATTAGAATCAGTAGCCAAAAAAAAAACAAACATATTTGCAGCTTAAAATAATAGGTGAACAATTTTTATCCCAATTACGAATATTACGAGGGTTAGACCTTAAAAAGATGTGTAGTGGTTGAATGAATTAGTGACTAAAACTTTCACAGATAACTAACTAAATAACACTGGAATACCGCTATACAAACATACCGTTATAAATTTTTGTACATGCATGCTAATTAGAAATTTGATTTATTTTGGAACGAATTTCCGTCATCCCTTGTCCAAGTTTGGTTTGGAGACAAACCGGTTTCCTCGGCGCTGTGTCATCTTCAGAGAACGAAAAAATGGCACTGACAATAGCACAACACCGACAATAGTCCACACCAAAGTTGACGAGGGATCACGAAAATTCGTTCCAAAATAAATTAATTTGGTAGTCCTTTGTCTTTTTTTTTTAATGATGAGAAGAAATAATATCCTACATAAATATGTATATAGCTGAGTCACGAAAGTTCTAGTATGAATTTGAACGCATGAGATGATGCGAGACGGAGTTGGATAAGTACTTCTACTAGTATCTTGCAATTCCGGCTTGGAAGTGCTAAAAAATAGTTGGAGATATTTTCGCTGCTAAAGCGAGCTATGCTTGTCCCGCAATAAGAGACCCCCTCCCACACAGATTTTGCTTTCGATGTGCTTACCTTGTCTAACTCTGTCCTTAGATAATTTAGCGAGTGTTTGATGCCCGGTATGCTTCTCAATGGTAGGTTTAGAACTATTTTGGCTAGCATATCAGCACTCTAACTCACTTTAGTTGCTTTTTGGCCGGTCACATAGTAAATAGCGGCTCGTCTCTTATATAATGTAGATTACGTCGGTCTACAAATTGAACAAAAGTCAAGTTAATCACTGTAATAGTTTTAAAGAACTAGAGCCGCTGTCTACTCAGTTGTTTTAATTGCAGCATAGATTTCGGTCTTGAAAACTCTGCAGATTCTGGCAGCTGCTACTCCTTCACTAATTTCAGTTCCGTTCGTAAAGTTATAGTTGGTGGCACAAATGAATTAGAGCCCTTTCTACGAGCTTTTATTAAGTTTCACCTGTATGTAACCAAATCTTGCAATCAATTTTTAACCAACTTCACAAAGAGCCAGATATGAAAGATGAATTAAACTGCTGGGCGGCGGAGGTGTCGAGATATTTGAAAACTTCGTTTATATGGTGCAATATGGTTCATATATGGAATGTGTATTACTTACTCGATGAGGAATAACTTCACAAAAAAATGTCTCCGATAGATGGCGCAGGATACGAGAAGTTTGGATGATTTGCTTTGTTGCGCATCTAAGATGTATATGTTACGGGTGTAAATTTTTCTTCCTCTTTTTACTTACTACAAATAGAAGATTGTCTCAAAAATTTTTTTTTTAATTCAATGTACCCGTTTTGAATTTGTTTTGAAAAATGTCTCCGATAGATGGCGCAGGATACGAGAAGTTTGGATGATTTGCTTTGTTGCGCATCTAAGATGTATATGTTACGGATGTAAATTTTTCTTCTTCTTTTTACTTACTACAAATAGAAGATTGTCTCAAAAATTTTTTTTTTAATTCAATGTACCCGTTTTGAATTTGTTCTAAGGAATGGCTCAGTTTGATTTTCTAGTTAAGTCTAGTTAATTTTTCAGCCAAATTACCGTTGTGTTAACAGTCCTGTTAACTGTAGTCTTAGTGTAAATTTCCATGCCATTGGACCGTGAAAGTAGAGATAAGGCCAGAAAAATTACAGCCGCCACTTTCCAATTTTTAGTTCCCCTATTTTTTCTGTTAAAAAGGCCAAAATAATTTTTTTTTTTTGAAATTACAAGTCATAACGGGAATATCGTTGTTTTGACCAGGGACATAACAGTTACAAGTTTTATCGGAAAAACGTTGTTCCATAAGAGATATTAGTTGAGAAATATGTTTGCCGTTGCCAATGAGAGTTATTTCACAACATTTACCTATTACTTTGTCTGATAACACTTATTTAACTCCTCTTCTTTTATTTTCATCATCTTTATCTTCTTATCCATTTCCGTTTTCATTGCAACGTAAAAAATTAACTTTGGGAAATAACTGTTATCAAACAACGTAAAAAATAAACGCTGGGCAATAACCGTTATTAAACAGCGTAAAAATTAAACCTTGGTTTATAACTCTTATCGGCGAAATAAAAAACATTTTTCACCTAATAGATGTTATGGAAAGACGTTAAATTTCAAAATTCGGGCAACCTTTACAATATGTAAGTTCGAGATAAAAGTTATTTTCGGTGCCTGATTTCGACATCAAACATAAGGCGAACTGCTAAATAAAATTCTATTCATATCTACAAGACTTGTTCTTTATTTGGATCCGTTCGTATTCTAAAATATCGTGTAGCATAACCCTCGTATTATAACATTTTTTTGCAGACAAACCATTTATGTTTCATATAGTATGAGTGTGTAGCAATGTTTTGGTACCAGAGTTTAATACAACATTTTACAAATTGGTTCATCAGCAAAAAAATATTCCTATGCTCATACATATACACGATAGATACGAAAAAGCGCCTGTATGTGATATGGTCAGCAGTGAAATGCAATTGCGCTTGGGTCACCATGGCAGGCATACATACATTAATACCTGCTTAGCTGGGTTTAAAGCCTTAAATGATTTACTAGCATAGCCTTCCCTTATTGGCAATAACAAAAATTGCTGAATAACACACATTTTTGTGGTTAACCAAATGTTGCATTATGACCTAAAATACCTTGCATATGCTGGTAAAAAAAAAAGACATTTTAAATAGCTTCCAAAATAAATGCCAAAATACATTGTTAGCCACACATACATATCTACATGCATTCATAGCTATTGCATAACCATTTGGCAAAGGTCTCATCAAAGGCTAATAGCGAGTCACATGTGCAACAAATGGCAAACTCAAAATGTAAAGGTACACAAATATGTATGTATGCACACATGGATGAGTACAAACACGTATACATAATGGCATTGGTAGCCAACGTTCACCTGAGCACGCTGAAGTGTTTTATACTACATATTTTAGATAAACCACTCTACTTGATACAAAATTTGCAAAGCATATTCTTTTGTGCATCGTCAGCAGCTACAATATGGTCAAGAAAAGTAGGAAAAATATTGCAAATTTTTTAGCATTGCGTAAATGTACATAAGGTTATGCATATGTTACTATGTAGTAGTATTAGCATGAATAACTATGCGGTAAATCATTTTTGAAGCGCACATATTTATTTCTGAAGAGCACAAAATTTATATATACCTGCCGGAAAAAAGTATTACATAGTACAACAAAAAACATACAAATATTATTTTTAGACTTTTTGCAAAACTCAGGAAAATTCAATTTGTTGTAATACGAAACATATTTTTATAAAAAATTTGCAGAAAAAAATAAAAATAAAAATTTTGCATATACATATTGTAAAAAATTCTCTGTGCCAAAACTTTTTTCCGGCAGGTATTTCAACAAGACAGATTCTTTGAAAACTTTTTAATGCTGTCTCAACCAAACTTACTAAATTGGAATATATGTAGCTATAAAACTTCTATTTGCTACTAGCAAATGATCGGCGTGGCTCAAGGTGCATGATACAATTTTTTGCGTGTGCCTTGAACGGCATTCACAGGTCTGGAGTCTACATAACTCGAGACTGACTCCCTGTGAATACCGTTGTTAAGGCCTGTCGATATGCTGACGGGTCCAGAGGCTTCTTAATGAACCTCTGGATTTCGTCCGTCAGTTCGTAGAGATGCCTCCTGACGTGCCTGGGCGAGGGCCCTTCTGCAAGCAGTTGTCTATTTGGGTGACCACGTCTGTGGCTCTCAACCAGAAACTGCTTGCAGAGCTTTGTGTTATGCTCCTTAACAGGGAGCATTTTCGCCTCGTCGTGCAGGTGGTATTCTGCCGACATCAGAAGGCATCCAGTCGCTGTCCTAAGTACAGTCTTTTGTGCCGTCTGTAGCTTCATCTACTGTATTCTGCTAGTCCCGGCGACCACCTTGGTGCTGCGCAATTTAAAACCGGCCGGCGTATTGCCTTGTATGTTGCCTGCAACGTTTCTTTTTCTTTGTCCCAAGTACTGCCGGCTAGCGACTAGAGGACCTTGTTGCGGCTCTGTACTTTGTTGACAATAGCGGTTGCGTGCGCAAAGAAGGAAGGCAGACTGTCCAAGGTTACTCCGAGTATTTTGGGGTTATTCACCGTCGGAATTGGTGTATCATCGACGTTAATTCCTAGCCGTAGCCTGACTTCCTTCGCCCAGGTGGTGAACAAGGTCGCAGAGGCTTTTGTAGGGAAGAGGGTTAGGCTCCTTGCAGTGAAGAAGCGAGAAAGCTCGGAGAGATATCCGTTTACTTTCGAACACAAGTCATCAATTCCATTCCCAGACGCCATGATCGAGCAATCGTCAGCGTAAGAGACTATCGAGACTCCCTCTGGTGGTTGAGGGAGCTTCAAAACGTAAAAGTTAAACAGTAGTGGAGAAGGGACACCACCCTGTTCTATTTTTATAAGTTTGCTCGATTTGTCTCTAAACATGACCGACAAGTGTCGACCTCTCAAATAATTCGCCGACCACCGTTTGAGCCTCTGTGGGAGAGAGGAAGCCTCTATATCTTCTTGTAGCGTGGAGTGGCTGACGGTGTCATCCGGCTTTGACAGGTCCAACGCTACTAGAATAGTTATCTCACAGGGCCGGTTGCGGGAAGTCACCATCGGCTCTCGTTGCACTAGCGGGAGTTACTAAAGTAGTTACATGTGTGTTTTATGGACGAAACCCTTTCGTAGTTTATCGCAATTCTTCTTCCGACTGGTTCGACTTTGCACTGCCATGCGCACTACCAGAGTAGCTGCTTATCTAGGAGTCGTTGCAGTAGCGGTTCAAAAGTAGCGATTGACTCCAGCAGTACTTGAGGGGCCTGAATGTCCCAGAAGAAAATTAGGCATTTGTTCTGTCTAGTTGTTTGAGAGCGAGATCCCGTGCTGCCTCGTGGATTGCAAACACTTCTTCATAATACACATGTAATTAGTTCACGTTTCCAAGATATCTGAATGCTTCGAAATTCCCTTTATCTATGGAATGTCTTCAAGCCTTTCTGTAACAATGGCCGAGTTGAGACAAATAATACCATTGATTCAGAGTAACCAAATTAAAAATGTGTTTGTGTAACCTTAAACAGGGCTATTATCAAAATAGCTCATAGTTCGAAACGTGACTTAATTCAGGATTCTCCGATGCTTTGAATTAGGTATTAAACCAGTTTTTTTTTAGGAAAAGTGCTGTGCCACTTCAACAATATACATATGGACCTATTTCCTATCATGCAGATAAGCATTAAAGCAACCTAATAAAAATAATACCTACTACCTACATAAGTAATTATAATACATATTGGGGAGTAGAATAAACTAAGCACAAAGTAATTAAAATAATTCTATAACTACTAAAGTGAGTCTTATTGAGGTAAAACTTGCAGTCTGATAACTGTTAAAACGACTTTCTTGCGAAACTTAAATTTTCTTAAATATGAAAACGTCTATATATCCCATAAAATTACTTACATAAATAAATGGTATTTCACTATAATATTTTTCACTTTATTCTTAGCCACTATTAGCTTCTTATCTTTACTGGTTTAGAAAAAATTCCCATTCATTACTTTTTTTTTTGCATTCACTTAACAAACTCCATTAAAAGATTGTGAAAAACAATTACTTAGGAATGAAAAGTATTTAAATTGACATGCCGAACATACATAAGCACTTAAGTAAATATTTCAAGCAAGTACCTAGTAGATTGATGAAGAGCGATGCGCAGGTAAAGCATTTCTTACTTTCAGTAAAAGGATAATTGTTAGAATTCTAGAAAGTCTTGATGAAATTGCATATTTTCTTTTACCACAAAAACGGCACAACAAATGCATACCTACATAGTTACAGATACATTTCTTGTAGTAGAAATAAGTGAGGAAGTAGAAACTAAAAGTCATCTCTGGTAACAACAACGATATTTGTAGAGATGACGATTACGAAAGGGATAACAAGTATTTGCTTATTGTTTTTGCATTTGTTTTGGTTTTTACCATTTACAACTTTAAGCAGCGGAACTGTACGCTTCAACACTTTCCGGAAAACAAACAAAAACAACGTTGAGGTTTAACCAGCTAAGGTAAAGTGGGTCAAACTGTGTGTACTGTACTTATTTAGTACGGAGAATTTGAGAATTTGAAAAAAAAAACAACGAATAAAGTCTGCTGGTTCGAGTTACATAGAAGTTTGGTTTGAAATAAAACTTAGTGGCTATGGCGGTCGAGGAGTTACAACTGTGGCTGGAAAGTTTCGTAAAATGTTAAGAATATTTTTTTTTGCTGGACAATCTGAGTGTTGATTGTTTTTGATTACTTTTAATTTTATTTAATTTTGTGATCATTGTAATCAAGAGTAAAGCTGGCTATTTTTGCTTAAAATATTAAGTATTTACATTTTCTTAAACCCAGAAGTTCGTGACTTAAGGAGTCAACAAAAGTGTTCATTGCACTTAGAACGCGCTACAAGTGCCCTTGGGAGAGAGGTGAGTTAAGATGGAGACACACTGCGGCCGCCTTGGGTTTATTGGTGAGGTGATACCGTAATTGAGTATGCTCATATTTTTTCCTTCCGCAAACATGAAAGTAATTCGTGGTTCTGATTAGACTTACGAAATCTTAAAGGCGTACCAGTTGGATAGAACCCCCTCAAATACGGGATGCCTTTTTGATGTTACCAGAAAAGTTGTTACTAGCATAGTGAGTTGCAGATGCTTCCAGTAAGGGAGCACAATGTCATGCTAAACAAATATTTTTTGGTCGGCTGCTATCGACGTGGGAACACAAAAAGACATTTTCAACAGGCAGACCCTCTCCCTTAGCCTTTCAGAAAGTATCTCTATGAAGTAAAGGATGCAATCCCGGACTATATTTAACCACGACTTGTCTTGACGCTATACAGACAGGCGATAAATAACATTCATAGAGAGACCGTCGCCTCTTTTACTAACTCTCGTCAAGCGAATGCTGTTTTTTGTAGCACTTCTACCACCCCACCTGAAATTGTTGAGGAAGAGCTTTAGCTGCTTAGTAGGCTAAACTCCTACTTATTCAGACTAAAAATATATATTTATATGATGGTGATTCAGAAATGTAGCCAACACAACTTGCCTTAAGATATATGCATTTAGCACCAAAAATATTTTTTTATACATTCTGAATTAATACCTATATTTTGTAATATGTACATAGTATGTAGATCCTGAATGAATAAATTGGCTTATATAAAAATATCATAAACCACAACGGATTAATCATACATTAATTGTGGTAAGATTACGGCAAGGCTTTTCGACTAAATTTGATTAATGGCTCAAATACCATCTCGCTTTACGCTTCTTTGAAGTGAGTGAGTGTAAATCATTCATTTTTGTATCAAAATTACGACATTTCCAGCCAACATTGCCATCTTAGTACGCCCACCAAAGTATTTAAGAATGCTATGTTATTATATGCCATATCTTGCCGACAAATGCTGCCTTTATGTATGCATGTTAACAGATGTGTAGAAATTCAGGCATACCAACGCAAGTTCTGCATGCCACGCTTCGTGGAAGATAAAGTCAACAGCCGCTACTTAACCGACTTTTGTCAACATCATAATATTGTATTATTTACACAAACAATTTTGTATATGAATTTATTTACACATTTCTTTGTCCTTGACTGTAAGTGTAAACAATCATAATATATCCTCCCACAGCCTGGCAAATATAATGTATGCATGGGTGTATGTATGTACACAAATACATATGTATGAAAAAATAAATATTTGGCACATAGATATTTGCTAGTGGTTGGCCGAGCTTCTCCTCCGATTTGTGGTGTGCTGGGCCTTGATGCTGTTGCACAAAGTGAAGAGACCTTCAGTTTTATGCTACCTTCGAAAGGCACTTGGTTTTAATTAGAAGCTTTTTTTCATGGTAAAAACTTTCTTCTTTGGCTGTTGCCCGGACTAGGAATCGAACCCGGGACCTAACGAGTGGTAGTGCGCACCTCTATACACTCGATACCTGGGGCCGCCTCACAAACTTTTACATACGCAAATATAATGCCACCGAGAACATTGGTGTTTATTTGCGGCGTCGTAACCAACTCGTACATTCAGGCGCTTACAAGTGTAGCACTTTAATTTGGAAGCCTTGTCTTCCTTATTTACTCTTGTTTTGTCTTTTTTTTTTGCACAGCGTAGATGCATAATTTTTATTGCAATCTGTACTGTGCGTGTTATTTACTTATGAAAGTAGATTGATAAAGTTGTATAACAGCTGAATTAAGCTGAATTTTGTTGCACACCATGAATGTTATGCCAAGTCTTCATGAAATTGGTTTACTTAAGAACCTCACTCTTTTGATTTCGCTGTGTCTTTAAATTCTTATTTTTTATTCAAAAACAGATATCAGTATAATATTGTACAACTTATCTTAGTATAAACACTTCAAGGTTGTGCAGCGCACAATGACATTTCGGCGAAAAAAAAATGTTATTGTTTTTTTAATATTCATGGTTTAGGTTAACAAAGTGATATTTGGGTAAGAAAAATTCATTATGACTTTGTACAAAAATTGGCATTTTCATACAAACTAAAAGCAGCAAAACTCAGAAGAATTTTTTTTTCAACTATAACTGATTGAGATTTTTGGACAATTAAGCAATGTGTTTTTCTTATAACTTTTGTTTTTATTATTCTTGCTGTAGGTTCATAAGACAAAGTAGAGAAAAAACTAAGGCAATCGACCAAATACTTTAATAAATATAAGGTTATTTTGAAGCCGTTTTTGAGGTTACGTTTGAATGTGAGTTATGTGTTAAAATAAACCGATTACTCCCATTTTTTTTAGATGTTTAATTGTAGTATAATTACAAACACACAGACAAAAATTGTAATGATTTGTTCATCGGTCCGCTGTTTACGGCCTTTTTAAGGTTATGTTTAAAATAAATCGATTACGTCGATTTTTCGTTCTTTTTTCTTGATTTATCTCCATAAATGTTACATACGGAAAATTTAAGTCCTACGCCGATTCCTTTTAATGTTTTCCAAAAAACTTATAGGCTTTTACCACTTTGCGGCATCTAGCTTTTGATGTTATGTCTGACGGAGGTATGCGTAGTATATATTAGCAAATATGTATCTATATCCAAATCAACAATTTTTAGAATATTTGTCTGTCTGTATGTTTGTACGCGTATCACTCGAAAACCAATGCATGGCATCGAAAGCAGTTCTCACCGATGCATTTCAAGAAAACTTACTTAAAATAGGGGATAAAAAATAATTAGAGAGTTGCCACCGGTTTAAAAATTGCAGTTTAGGTAAATTGATAAGATAAAATTTTGCAAAACAAATGAAAGAGGTTTCAGAAGTCAATAAAATATTTTTCTGAAAGGTTGCCACCTGTTTGAAAATTTATAAGATAGGTTAAATATTGCATTATGGGTATAAACTAAAGAGGTTTAGGAAAGTTTACTGCCAAAAAAAGCACCTGTTCTAAAAATGTTATCCAATTATTAAATTGGTAAAATGAATTAAATATTACAATACGGGTCTCAAACAAAAGAGGTTTAAGAAAATTTATTATCAAAAATATTTTTGAAAAATTTTATTCAGTTAGAGTGATAACATAAATTAAATATTAAGTTAATACACCTATGAAGAAAGTGCACTATATGTACAAATTTTCTTTATTTATATTTTATACCTAAAAGTATTTAATTACAAGCTGGTTGACACCTAGTGCAGAGGAAACCAGTTCTCACTTTTTTACGGTTATCGTCCTTTAGAAGTAGTTTGTTACGGGCGAGGGAAATAACTAATTAAAAAATTAGATCTAGCCAACTGCTGGGTAGTTTAAAGTGGCTATAAAGTGGACCCCATTTCCTGCAGGGGGGTAATAATTGAAATCATCTTCTAGCCATCCGACTACCGTTTCGTCGAACCTGGAAAAGGTACATGAATGGGAATAACGGTTTAACATTTCAAGGTGTTTGAGAAACTAATCGTTTAATAAATGTACTCGTATTCTTCGGATTTGACCAACTACGACTGTTATTTGTTAAAAAAAAAACTTCACAAAATAGAGTTTGAAGAGATTTCCAACAAAACAAATATTGAATGGGTAACTAAGGCACACTTTGCAATGCCTGTGGAACAAGAGAAACTCGCTAAGAACATACGAGATATTACGTCTGATCTCGTATTATAATTGAATAATATGATTTCAACAGTGTATGCATTTATTTCGACAATAAATACATAAAGCTACCGTAAAACTACTTTTGAAATAATGCTGTGCTACACTCTAAAAAAAAATGTGTAGATTTCCTAGCATAAAGGTAGGTTACTGATTTCCTACCTTATTATTCGCGAAATTACATGTTCGATTATTGAACGAATAGTTTGTTTAAATTTCGTAATTTTTAGAGTGTAATATAAAATTTACTTCGAAAGTATGTACAAGCTACAAAATACACATCTGTTGATTGATTTCACCCGTAGAATTGTGTAAAGCCGCTAACAAAAAGGATTTTTACACACGAAAATGTGTAAACGAGAAAAATACATATTCATCGTGTAAATTGACCAAAAAATCTAAAAAATAAACAAAAATATACCCCATTTATAGTCACATTTTTAAACAGATTTTTTAGAGTGTAAAACATTTACCAAGCATTGCACTTTTCCCTTAACATTTGTCTACATACATACATACGTGTTTAATATTCATCACTCATACCAAAAAACATCCACTGCAACAAATTCATATATTAAATTTAACGTTTATACATATGTAGATATATTTTATTGTATATTATATTATATTGTTGAATGTTTCATTTGTAAGTGCAAGCCAAGTGCATATGCGAAAATACGTAACGCAATACAAATAAATGGCACTATAAAACACTTGCATTCATATTTTATATTTTTTGCGTAAAGGCGAAAGTACATTTGTATATGCATGGCATGCTGTGCTGGCATCACACAGAAAAATTCATTTATTTACACGCAAACGTATGTATTTTTTTTTTGTATTTCGAGCCATGAGTTGATGGAAGTGACGCGTTTCAACATCGCAACTCACCGCTACTCGGTAGCACTCGATTGTCAGACTGACGGCTGCTGTTGGCTAACGACCGGCCGAATCTGAAAGTGCATGGGAGCATGGAAGTATTAACCTTTATATGCAAAGCGAATATTTTTCGGCAAAGAGGTTATTTAAGAATTCGATCGTAAAATAATAAATATTTTCCTTTTGTCTTTTGTTTTTTATTAATAAGATGCAGAAAAATAAAAAAATACATAAAAACATGATTCAAAATAGGATTTGCTTAAAATAATTCGACATCTTTTATTGAGTCAGGCATTAATTTCTATGAATTGTGCTCGTTGTCGTTTTAAAACTGATATTTGAAATTGTTTTTTTTTTTTGTCTGAGAGAAGCCAACCACCTTAGTTTAGTGAAATTAAAAAAATATTAAAAAAAAGTAAATAACGAAAAACAAAAACAAAAAAATAAAATTCGTAATTGATAAAAAAGTAAAATATATAAAAAACAAAAAACAATAAATTTGAAAATTCAAATATAAATAAAAAAGTGAACCCAGAATTCGTATTTGTTAAAAAAATAAAAATAAATAAAAAAACCAAGGTAAAAAAAAATAAAAACGCGTAGTCTTAATTCGTATTTTGTAAAAAAAATATAAAATAAAAAAAAAATGCAAACTATGAAAAAAATAAAACAGTATAGTCTAAATATAAAAACAAAAAAGTGAAGTCTTAATTCGTAGCAGTGACCGAACATAAAAGTTAGTGATAAAAACTGTCATGGAAGAATTCACTATGAAGGAAATGTTCTACAACTAAGTGATACATACCAATCGATTTCCTCTTCACCGAATTTGAAAATAAATTTTTATTTGCAATTTTTATGCAACATTAAAAAATAACAATTATTTTTGATTCTTATACTATATTTCTTAATATTATTGAAGACTGTTATTTATAAAAGTCATCAACAAAAATCAGTCAGTGACATCTACTTTTAAAGGTCATCAATATAAATCAGTCACCGGCTTTTATTTTTTAAATCATTCGTATAACAGTCATTAACATTTTTCGCAGTTAAGAGGATGTTGAGAAACAAAAGTTTACTACGAATTATACAAATGACTTTTATAAGTATGATTTAAAAAATAAATCTAATTTTTATTCACGACTTTGTTAAATAAAATGGTTCTATAACTGTTATCTGCATCCTAAATTTAAAATTTATATTTTTTTAGATTATGACGCTATTGAAGTAAATGAGCGATATGTATTTTAGGAACTTTTTTAGTGAAAAGCTAATTCAAAAGAAAGTAATTGCATTTAATAGGAAAAATATTTCTGACACGAAATCTTGTGGCAATTTACTGACAACAGCAAACATAGGCAATGTTTCTCCATTTCGTATTCATTTTGTATATATTCATACATATATATGTAGCAAATACATATGTATGCATTACAAAATCACATAAAATTGAGTAAAGCAATTTAGAATAAATGCAAATGTCATTCATTGTAGACAACATACTTCATCCCTTACTATGCAAAAGTAAAAAGTTTTTATGTTTTAAAATGAACCACACAATTTAGATAACAATGAACCAAAACTAATGTCTGCGGCAAGCAAAACTGTGAGTTGTCTGTGGTTGTTTTGGGTGTCTGGGGCTACATATTTCCACATATGTACATATATAAACCTGGTGTGTATATGTAAATGTATGAGTGGATTTGCATGAATACCAACTTGTTTAACGGTCACTTCTGAGTTCATTGCTACAAACTATATAGATTTTTTTCTTTTTGTATTCTCATATATATGTACATACATACATATATGTGTATGTACTATGTAGATACCAAAAATTCCACTAGCGAGCAGCAAAAAATTTTAAAAGTGTAAAAATAGTTGTCAACCCAACTCAATTTAGCATTTTTGTGTATTTGTGCCAAAAACAATTGCCCGAACAAGTGCAAAAGCCTGCGAGTTATAGCTTTTAAACTGGCAGCAAATGAAAAGGGTTCCACAGGCAGTACAAGCCCAAGCTTTTTGAACAGAAGTTGTGTTCATCTACATGTCGTTAGCTTAGAGTGAAAAGTTGCTAGGTGCAGTTCTTCAAATTTTACAGCAGAGAATCGAAAACCTTTCAAACTCGTTTTCATCAAGTAATTATTTGGCAAATATTTTAATGAAAGTTTTTGCAAACTTTAAACTAAAAGAACTCAAAATGAATCCAATTCCACAATGTTGATGAAAATTTTTGTATTATTTGGGAATTAGCGTATTTTTTCTGACCATTTTGGGCTTAGAAAAATTGCGTATTACTGAATAGAAACTGTTAGTAGTAGAATATATAGACGATCTTTTAAAAAGCGGTGCATTTGTAATTGTTCTTGCTTCAGGCATCAAAATGAAGTTTTTTAGAAAAATCGAACTTAGCAGCTTTTCACTCTCATCCAGCGCTTTGCATGTTAAACGAAATAAATGTACACATATTTATATCTAGGTAAAAGCACATATGTGTATATTTGTATACAAGTATGCATAAAAAAAGGAAACAACAAATACATTTTTCCATGCAATTGCTGTTTTTCTAATACATATGTACATATGTATGTATGTACATACGAGCATGTGGCCACAAAAAAAAAATGCTGACAACTTTTAAACAATTCAATTATTAAGCGACGGACATACTTGCCCGCCGGCATTAACACTTATCAGCTGTCATCTTTTGCTAACGGTAAACGAACACATACATACACATATGTATATGAATGTATTTATATTTAAACATTGAATATAGTTTGTTTAGTTCAGCCTATTTAATTGTTTTGAAAATTGAATTAGTTTCATGAGTGTAGTTAAATTCATCACAAAATACATATCGCTTGGTTAGAGTGCAAATTTACTAATTCTATTCTTACAAAATTTTACAGAAGATCAAAAAAAATTCTTGTAGCCATTTTTAACCGACTTCAAACCAAGGATGAGGTTATCAATTTTTCGGAATAATTTTTTTTTTTGTATGTATGTTACCGCATAACTTTGGACTACGTTAAGCGATTTCTATAATTCTTCTTTTTTTTTTAAGGAAAGTTGAAACCCACCTCGGTCCGATAATAATTTGTTTTAGATCTAATCATACGATGATGAAGAAATTAAGGATATTCTTAAACTTGTACATTAGTATTGAAGTCGGATTTGTATTTTGCTGAAGAATTACTTGTCTTCAAGTATTTTGAAAACTGTGTTGCTGGCGATAATGTTACCCAGCCGCCATGGTGTACTCCGCCATGGTGTACTCCGCCATTGCTTGAACCGCGCTGCTTTGTGCACACACATTTAGACGACATTATTTTTAAGAAATAAATTCCAAAAGACTGTACTTTATAATAAAATTTTTTTTAAATTTAAATGTTAATTTATTTATAATTAATTTTTTTTTAATTATTCTGAAAAGATTTTTGGGACACCTTTTGCATTTGGTGCCGCAATGAGTGTTCGGGAAAATACTATGTATATCTGGAATCTACCTACATAAATATTTCTTTAACACCTGCATGAAAAAATTTCAAATACAAAATATTTTATTAGGAAAGTTAAGTAACACACGTGAGAAAAACAGGTAAATATCTACATGAATATATGTACATATATCTAAATAAACACTGATATATACAAATTTAAATACATAAATATCGTAAGACAAATAAATAAATATATCTAAATAAATATCTGAAAATCTAAATAAATAAATGTGTATCTACATAAAAACTTCTAGAGGGGAAAAAACGCTTGTCTTTCGTAAAACAAGATGAAGTACAATAGCATCTGCACACAGTCTTTCTTACCAAAAAATAAATGTATCGTGTATATGTTTGCTTTTCAAAAATATGTATTTTTCTACCACCATACATACACATGCATATTTACTTACATATATACAGTTATATACATAAGTATGTGTACACAAATTTGCATTGACTGCAACTGTAATTTTATGTTTTATTTATTTTTTTTCAATTTATGTTATTCAACCCCAGAGGATATCAACGGTTAATGTAAATAAAAAATTGCTCCAAAGTTTGCCTGAGCAAAATAACGATAAAAACAAATACTGGCGCTGACTTGACCGTGTGGCTGGCGGCTAGACATTTGGCCAGAACAATGAAAACAATCAGCAATAAAAAATAAAAAAACACGAAAGCTCACAGCCATTCGCCAAATGTATGAATATAAGTATCTATGGAACACACACGCAAATACGTACTTTACTATGTCTGAATTTATACAAGTACGTATATGTTTGAATGCCATTATTTACATTTGTAGCTCTCAATTAAGAGCGCTTCAGTCAAAAACTGACAGACCGGTGGACAGATACATATGTACATATATGGGGTGTTCCATATCAAAACGGACGGGGTTCACACTTCGTGTGAATTTGATATGAAAATTGAACTTGATTAATACATATTTAAAAAATTTACAGCACAAAAACAAAACAAATCGATTAAATAGTATTCCAATTATCTCGAGAACGGGGCAAGGAAAAAAATTTGAAAAAAGTCACGCATACACACATCAAAATTCTCTATGAAAAGAAATATCTAAAAAAAATTTGTTTTTCTTCAAAAAATTTTCGCATACAAATTTTTTTTATCAAAAAAAAATTGTTTTTGAAAATATGCCATCTCAAAAAAATTAAAAATAAAAACACAATGGTAGCTCTTAACATTTCGCAACATTTAAGTTTAATATTTTGGGGTGCACTCTACAATAATTTGAGTTCTGAATTTTTTTTCAACGAAGTTGAGCAAAATGAGTACATTACAAAATGAAACTGCTTGCAATTAATTTGGGGTCAATTACAATATTAAGATTGTTCGAGTTTTGTTTTTCACAAATTAAATGAAAAAGAAATGAAAACGAGTAAGAAAGTCTAAGTTCGGGCGAAGCCGAACATTAAATACCCGGCGCAAGTATTAAATATATGTTTTTTCACCCTTCCGAAACCTTCCGCTAGATGGTAAGCCGAGGTGTATCAATTTTGAGTAAATTAGCGTCCTTCAATTTCGAAATATTGAAGTTTCAAGCATTTCTTAAATTTACCGTTATATGAGAATCGGCCGTTATTTTAGTCCGATTTCAATAATTTTCAACGTTTTGCTTACACGTGGCAAGTACAATAACCATACCGAGTTTGGTACAAATTGGTAGAACGGTTACCGATATACTTATATGTGATCATAAGTGGGCGGTGCCACGCCCATTTTCCAAAATTTTACCATAAACGTATTTCTTGGTAAAGAATTGTTGCAAGCATCAATTTTGAATAAATTAGCTTCAATATTTAATGATTTATCGAAGATTTTGTATTTCTCTAAATTACCGTTATATGGGATGTGGGCGTGGTTATTGTCCAATTTTAAAAAGTTTCGGCGGTTTTTTATGCTGTACCAAGGCCAACAACTGTGCCAAGTTTGGAAGAAATTGGTGCAGCGGTTACCAAGATATACACATGTAACCATAAGTGGGCGTGGCTACGCCCATTTTCCAAAAATTTATAATATTCTTATTTTTCGTCTAAAACTTATAATAAATATCAATTTTGAGTGAATAATCTCCAGTAGTTACTAAAATATCGCAGTTTTCGTATTTCTGAAAATTACCGTTATATGGGAAGTAGGCGTGGTTATTGAGCGATTTTAAAAATTTTCGGCCATTTGGTATGTTATGCGAAGGCCAACAACTGTGCCAAGTTTGGAAGAAATTGGTGTAGCGGTTACCAAGATATACACATGTAACCATAAGTGGGCGTGGCTACGCCCATTTTCCAAAAATTTATAATATTCTTATTTTTCGTCTAAAAGTTATTGTAAATATCAATTTTGAGTGAATTATCTTCAGTAGTTACTAAAATATCACAGTTTTCGTATTTCTGGAAATTACCGTTATATGGGAAGTGGGCGTGGTTAAAGTCCGATTTCGCCCATTTTCAATACCAACATACCTTGGATTAAGGGAAACCTACATACCAAATTTCGTTGAGATATCTCAATTTTTGCTCGAGTTATCGTGTACACGGACAGACGGACAGACGGACAGACGGACAGACGGACGGACAGACAGACATGGCTTAATCGATTTATTTTTTGATCCTGATCATTTATGTATACATTTGTCTATATCTATCTCGATTCGTTTTGGCTGTTACAAACAACCGTTATGTGAACAAAATTAATATACCCTTGTGCACAAGTGCGCTCGGGTATAAAAATTAAGTGATACAAAATGAAATAAAACGAAATGATTGAAATGAAATGCAAAAAACCTTAAAACAATTAAAGAAAAAATTAAAATAAATTAAATTAAATGAATTGAACTGAAATTAGATAAAATTAGTTTAAACAAAGCTAAATGAAATTAAACTGAGTAAAAAAATAAAACGAAATAAAACTAAATTATATAAAATGAAATGAAACGAAATTAAATCAATAAAACGAATTAAAATGAAATGAAATGACGAACCAAAATAAAATTATACAAACTGAATTTAAATAAAATAAAATTAAATAAAATAAAAGCAAAAACTATCCAACGAAGGCTTAAATTAGCTCGCAGCAAAGTTTCGGGATTGTGTGTTTGAAAAAGTATTCTTTAGATGGTTAATGAGCATCCACATCTGGTGATAAATGATTAGTATGGTACGACTATCATACCACGACCATATAGTTAGTGGGTAAGAGTGAATTTATACATACTTACAGTGGTTTAAATTATTATAGCCGCACCACATTTTTACAAGTTTCGACTTATTATTTTTGCTGTTATTTAATTTTGGTATTTTGTTTTTATAAAAATAAAGTTCATTCTTTAACAAAACCCGTGTAAATTCAAATTTTAAACTTTGTGCAATAAAAATTCAACAAACTCTCGTAAAAACTTCAATAGCTCATTGAATTCTAGTAGAACAAAGTACAAGTTCCAAATGGCCAAAATTATGGTAAGTTTTTTTATATATATTTTTTTTTGACCAGGATATTTCGGTTTTCATCCATATAAAAGTAAATTTTGTGTATTCGTTATATGAAAGCAAATGGGACAAAAAAAAATTCTAATATATATGGACTTGCATAGGCCATAGTCATAAGTAGTTTGTGATATCACTGTTAACGGTAACTGCTAACCAGGAGGAATTCACGCTTAAAGCAGCTAGAAGCTATTGACAACGCTTGCCATCTCTTCTCAATGCTAGGCTTTCACGATAGCTTCCCATCTAGAATCAAGCTTAAATACATCCTTGTCAAAATGTTGTGTTATCAATTACCGAGAAGAGAAATTCACAATTAATTAAAATATTCTTTGAAATTCATAAAAAGTAATTAAATTAAAGTTCTTGTGCAAATTTCTACTTTTAAATAGTTTTCAACAAAACCATTACCAGCTATGTAGTGTCAATCATGTTTAACGTCATGCCATAAATGTAATTATAAGCACTTTCTTTAAAAAAAAAAAACCCAACTTACCCATTTTCGAAAAAGTCTATGGATATCAAAATCAATTAAGCAGACAGCATGGAAATCACACCTTTTACAAAGCCACAGACATGTTTGCCAACTGCTTGCAGCATTTAAGTTGGTTGGGATGGTTGCTATGCCCTGTATTGTATTTGTTGTAGGCACACACACAATTAAATAAAAGTCAAAAAGTTTAGCCATTAAAGCTTAATGTTTTCAATTAGTTAGTAACGAAGTAGACGAAAAGAAATGCCTACGAATTAAATAAAAATAGAACAGAGAAAAAGTATTTCTACAAAAATAATAGAAATACATACATTTGTACATATGTAAGAGTGTATATGAAAACAGTTGAAAGTTGCATACTCACACACATACATAAATATATCACAAAACGAAAATCTAAATAAACAGGTGTAGGAATAACCCACGTTTCCAACGATTTAAGGACTTAACTAAGTGGCTTAAGAAACCGAAGCGAACAACCGCAGAAGGTGAGGAAATAATGTGTACAGATATTTATACATCAATATAAAGGTAAGTCAGCAAAGCAAAAAGTCAGTAGTAAATATATGCCGCCTAATGAGTAGGTATATCTTCCTACACACACACGCACACATATGCACATGCAAAATATATGCGATATTTAAGGTTTTGTGTACAGTTACATGTACATGTGTTTATAGGTAAGTATGTATGTAGGTTTGCTGCTACTTGTAGCTAAAGCCGCCGCAATGAGCTTGGCAAGGCGGCAACCGGCACCACTTAAGCCTGCAGGCATCAATATAATTTTATTGTTATTATGTGCTTAATTTCATTGAAATGGTTGCGGAAAGATATGTGTGCACAGCTGGAAATTGGGTTGGAGAAAATGCGAATGACAATGGAGGCAGGGAATTAAATAAATAGGTATGTACATATGTATGTAGCACGTTTGCGGCTTTTAGAAATAAGACAATGAAAAATTCTGCGTATTTTAACTTTAAGGACCTTTTGAGGGGCTTTCTTAAAGCTAAATCATTTTTGTTTTTGAGGGGTTTTTTCATATTGGTATTAGGCATGTATCGGCTACAATCCAAAATCGATAACGATATTGATGTCAATATACATATACACATATATATCGGTGCGTAAGTATGTATAATTTTTAATACAAATTTTATGTACATCTACTTTTAACTGCATACATTTGAACATTTTCCTCAGCAGGATAGATGACAGCATGAAAAGGAAGTTAGTCTATGTGGCCAGTTGGAGATCTCTCTACGTTTGGTTAAATCTATGTGTACAAAATTTTCTTCGTAAGTGCAACATTTATGCCGCAACTTCTTGACATTCAGAGCTATGAACGGTTGCCTTAAGGGGGAAGAACTTTCTCTTAGCTTTGGTCGCTAAAGGTAGAGTACACCTTAACCAGATTACACGAGTGTTGTTACGAAGCCGACGGTTATGTAGACAGCCCTTTAATAAGTTACAGAAGAAAGTTGGACAATTTGCTACAGAAATTGTTGGTGAAGCTCAAGGCTCTTCATCTTTTGTCACATTAGTGGGCTAATGAAGGCAAACACTAAGTTTTGTAGAGTTCATGAGAAATCATAAACATGATAGAAAAATTTCTTTAAATTCGCATTTACTTGGAACTATAAATAAAGTCAATTGGACCATACAGGCCTGTAGAAGACCCTTTGCTATTATTTAAGGTCAAAATTGATCCAAATGCTCTATGCCTGGACGAAGGGGAGCGGACTGAACTTGAGAGTCACGGTTCCTATTAACAAATAAAAACAAGATTTACCAATTCCAGCTTTCGCCACAAACCCGAAAAACCCATAACCATCAGGAAGCGCCATGAGAGCCCTTTTGAAGATCCGTGAAAACTGAACGAAGTAAGATATGGGAGTACGAGTAAAAATTTGACAAACTACAAAAAATGAACAAACGAAAAAAGTAAGTACCTAAAATTTTATTACATATAAAAATTAAAAATATTAGCTTTGTTCGGAGGAACAAAATGAACGTGATTAGCGGGTAGCTAGTGTATTCATCGAACCAACAGAAGAAGACATGAGCAGTGGTTAAGGTGTAGAATCGGAGAGATAACCATCTTTGCATGCTAAAAGCTGCGGTCCAAGAAACGAAGTTCTACAGTAACTAGACTGTTAAGATCCGACGGCTACAATGTTCTCCGTAACGATCGCAGGTAGACAATGGTGGAGGTCTAACGTTCATCTTATATCACACAGTGCAGTATTGTATTATCGAGGCAGGTATAGACCCAGATTCCGATTAGGCGATGTTGAGCTGGAAATATTTAACAATTATATACCGGCTGCACGGCAGGATATAAACTTGACATACATAGTTTTGCTCTTCATGGGTGAAAACCGTAAAGTCGTACGTGACTCTAACACGTACCACAATCTTTGGCAATCAAGCCTGGCAAATAATCGAAGGGAAAACCGATTGGCTGAGAAACAGCCTATACGACATTCTGAACTAGGCACAACAGCGCACAAACCAGGTATGTGGGTTAGAGATGGGCACGGGACTAAATATTTAATCCCGATCCCGCCCATCCGGAAATTCGATTTTCAAGTCGCGAACCCGCCCATCCCGACATTTTTCTCAATTGTACCGCGGGTTTCGTGGATCCCGATATCTATCTCTAAAGCAGGCTACAAGCGGACATCAAATCGAAATGATCGGTTGAGATTTCAACTTGTGTGGCGTGGTTTGCAAACCGATCGAAGGTTGACAAAACTGTTCATGCCTTTCAAATTAATTTGAAATAATAAAAATGAAAGATCTGACTTCTTCCGATTATTTTGTTTTTCTTTGCTGCTCGTTTTTGTCTCAATAATACATTAAAAGTGCATATTTCAAACATCGTTTTTAAGGAAGACTTTGTGAATTTGCGGCGATTGCAGTTTTATCGGGAGTGTAAGGAACGGATTTCGATCCCTCCCACCCGCCATATTTTTACAGATCTTCCCGATACCGCCCATCCCGGCCAATTTTAAATCAGTACGGTGGGTCCCGCGACGCACCCAGAATCATCTCACTATTGCAAATCAAAAAAAAAGTTAAAATTTTGTATCTCTATAATGGCCTTTCAAATCTTTATTCTGGTAAAAACTCAAAAAAAACGAGGAATTTTCAATATATTCTAAAATGTCATATTTTCTTCTCCTTATCAGAATTATAATCTCACGATCCGGTACACCTATAAATTTTCTTTCTCATTTATTTCTTATCTATGGTCCTCATGAAAAAAAGCTTCATTCACCACACAGATGCTCTCGAGAAGCTATTGGCGCAGAAGATACAATCTTGAAAAATTAAGTACTCAAACTTTACTGCACGCCCGGCTAACCACTACACCACAGCGGCCGCTGCTTTAGTGTATTACTTCAAATTTAAATCAATTTACATACTTTTCGCTGAAGTTCCGCTAATTTACTTAACTAATAAACCTCTACAAAATATCAGAAAATCGAAATCAACATTTTCTTGATTACGATTACAGTAATCTAAGTTCTTAAATTTTTAAGATTACAATTATTATAATCATAATGGTAACATTTATGATTATAATTAAAGTAATCGTAAACGTATATAATTTAAGGATTATAATTAAGAAATCATAATTAAAATGTAATCGTAATCAAAAATTGCCCAGCTCTGAATTGCGGTAAGTTTCAGGTACGGAACAGCTACAGCCAAGATCTCGAAGATGGCTTTCTCGAGTATCAAAAACCTCGTTATACTTCTTTGTTCCTCGTTATATTTCTTTCAATCGCAATGCTCGTCTCTCTCCAGAGTATAAATCATGTGCGTGTTCTGTTCCATTGAGGTCTGCATTGTCCTTCCTTAAAGAGCCGTGCTGCAAATACCAGATTCCAGATTATCTAATATTCTTCGACGGTCTTCAGTTTAGATATTTCAAACAGAAATATGGCTGGCTATATGACGCAGGCTTAACTCCTGATGAAACCACCATCAAAAGCTTTTTATCTTAAAGCGGTCCCACACCGAGGTGGGCGATAGTAAACATCTGAATGTTTGTTTTTACATGGTGCCCGCGGGCCTTGTTCAATTCTAGATTCATCCATTCCGGTGACAATATGAAGGTGAACACTACAATTTGCAGGAAAACCTGTACCAAAAGCTTAAGAAATGTGTGAAGCGCCAAGTTTTTTTTTTTTTTTGTATGTTGATATGGTCAAAATGTCATCGTAGGTGTGAATATGTAAAGCGGAGGTACATACGTAGAAGATACTATCAGATATTTTCTCGATGAGCGGGTCCTTCGGTAAAGTTTGTATTCGGTTATTCTTTTTATATAAATAGATTCATTTCGTACAAGGCGTATAGAACAGATATCATTTTTCGTGCAATTAGTCCTCAAATTGACTTTCCGGATTACATTTGACTCTAAAATGTCATATTTTCTTCTCCTTATTTGGCATTTAAGCGTGCAAAAAAAAAAACATTCTTACTTAATGTGCCTTAATTTTGTGTAAGTATTTATGTATTTGGAAGTAATTTGCATTTCTTGTCCACATCAAACACCAACAAGTGAATTATTTTGGCTCCTTGCCCCTTTTGTCCCCGTATACAGACCACAATATCTCAAGTCTAAGTCTCATTTCACAACTACCAGTTAAATCGAAGCTTAGCTAATTATATTCTCTGACATTTTTTACGAAGTTACCAGCAAATGTAATTTACATTTAGGCGTAAGTTGACTTCGTAATTTAATACGAAAGTTTATATTTTGGTTGTTCATTGTCTGTTAACTACATTAAACTAAACACTCGCCAACATACTTTTGCATAAATTTCCGCTCAAATAGCGCCGCTCATTGAAGGCCTGCGGTCTTCATTCTTTCACTAAACGATTTTAATAGGCATTTCGGCTGTGGTTTTACTTTGCTTTCGCTTTGGTTTTACCCCTCGACAACATTTCCACAGCGCGCTGGCTATCTATGTAAATACATATACATTGTATGTATGTATATACCTACTTATGACTGTGTATAACATTTTGCCTACCATTTACACCCACGTCTTCATGGCTAGTAAGCTGTTTTTGCCTTTTTGACTAAATGGCTGTTGAAGGGCAATTTATGTCCTCGGCATGAGCGTGTGAATATTAATGTATTTCCTAAAATTGTTGGGTGTTGAACGTTGCTTCCTTTATTTGTGTTTTTATTAGTTTATTGGTGGTTTTATTGTTTTCTTGTTTGCGTGTCGTTGAGCGGTTAGGATTTCTGTTTTCGTCGTTTGTTTTTTCTTTTAATTTGCATTCGGGTGGACTCATCGTAAAATAGTCATGAAATATATAGAACTAAACTAAAAAAAACGCTTGCGAGTGTTGCAGTAAAGAGTAGGTCCACGATTTGTGTTTCCAGTACTTCGAACCAATTTCAAATATACAAATGCTAGAAAAAGTGTATGTGGCTGTTCACACCTGTCTGGATATCTGACAATGTGATTATAACAATAAAATACATAGCATGTGAAAGACCATAATTATTATTTGCTTTGCTCTGGAAAGTAGCGAGTGCGTCTTTCATATGTCGCTGCGGAAGAAGTGAAGAATAAGAATAAAGCGAGGAAGTAATACTCAGCCCAGTAAATAAAATTAGTTTCAGGCGAATGCCCCATCAGTTTGCTCGGCCGATGACATGGTTGACTTCCCGCTAAAGTGTTACTGTCTACTCTTTAGGTCTGATCAAGGCTATTTCGTCCATACGAAATTTTCATAATTATTGACCCACCCTATTGCATTGCATATTATTGCATATCAAATAATTTTCATTTTTTTGTTTGCGCCTTGTCTGCTGCGCTCGTGCTTTATTTTGGTTCTGGCTTGAAATTTGTTCGTTGTTGCTGTTGTTTTTCATTTAAGTAAGTACTTATTTTTGTATTCGATTTTCTCATTTAAAAACAGAAACGCCTATTTGTAAACACAGCCGGATAACGGTAATTAAATAATTCGCAAATCGTTTCAATGATTACAGTGTTTTGTTTAGGAATTTAAAGAAATTCGTTGAAAAAAAACAACAAGGGAAGTGGAAATAAAATCTAAAATAAGTCAAGACTTTTCCGTTTTTTGCTTACAATAGCGCTTACACATCGCAGTTTTGCCGTTGCAATATGTCCTGTTTTCCTGAACAAAACTAATTGCGGCTTAATAAGTAGATGACTTGAAAAACACAAGATTTTTTTTGACAAGCATATGATTTCCCACATTTTTGCAAAAAAAGAAAAGTACTTTAACCCTTGACGGCCGGGGAACTAAAGGAGGCACTTTCTTATTTGTAGTTTTATTAAAAAGTTTAAATGTAGTTTTTTTCAACAATTTTTATTGAGCTTGAGGCCGTTTTTTAATGAAAACTTGCTGTGGAAAAGCAACAATAATTTTGAAAAAATGGTAGAAGTGATAGCTATTTCATCAGACTTCTTTCAGTAGGATTCGAGTTCTTTTTTTTTTAAATTATCATGAAAGAAAAAAAATGCCTCTTAATTGTAAAACATTATTATACGGTGAGCATTTTTGAAAAATATTGCCAAATTACACACATTTCAATTCCAGCCTGAAAGGTCTGAATTTTTTAATTTGTAAAGAGGCAACCTGCTTAGTACAAAATTTTAAACTGTCATTGAGCTCTCCCCTGCAAAGGGTAAATAGTTTACCACTGACAGTATCAAAGTAACCTACGAAAATAGCCGTTTTCCCGAAAATCGCTAAAAATCCTTTTCCAGTTTTTCATTCTCAATTACTCAATTACTCTCGCTTTCAGCTAAATAACTTTTCAAATTTGATATAAATTTGCATCGATTGCTTTAAAACCGGCATACCATTAAATTATATCGATTTTAACCAAAATCCATTAGCATAACCCAAATTCATTTGGGCCACTTTCGATTTAAATATTCAACTAAACACCCACTTGATTTAAACGCCTACACCGGAGACAGACAAAAACATCAAATGTCAACTTAAAATAAAAAAAAATAAAAAATTGGCTTCCACAACAAAAAAAAAAGGTTTGACATTCTCCCCCGATTACTTCATTTGTTGTTTCCTACTGGAAAAAGAATGTTTTATGTGCGTGTGTGCGTGCATATCAATTTATGCGGGTCTTTTGTATTATTATTGCATATGTACATATTTTGGAGAAACAACAACAACAGCAACTATAAAAGCAATAAAATTGAGTATCATAAAAATTCAACAGTTATCCTTTTTTACACCACAGCTTATCGCTGTTGAATGCGGGTAAAATGGATATACATAAATAAATGCCTTTGTATTCGGTATAATAAGGGCTTATAAATGTTGTTGTTGGCATGTGTGGTGTGTTAACATCTCACTTTTGCTGTGTCCTTTAACTTAATATTTTCATTTATAAAGCGAGAATCCGAATGTGTGTGTATATCCTCTTTGTTGTGAACAAAAAAAGACTAGCACTTGATGTGTGTGCGGCTGTTGACGGTTGAGTGTTATATTTAGTGGCGGATGAACGTTAATTTGACACACTCGAAGTGGAAAAATTCAGATGAGAGTAGAAATGTTGATAGCTCTAACATTCATACATACATACATACTACATGGTAATTACACATACACTTGTGGTCAGCTGATTAAGTCAAGTGACATTTTGACCAGTTTTGGCTATTTTTCTGTTGTTTATATTTTTTTTTATAAAAGTTTAGCACTTTACCTAACCAGCGCCACATAAATCTATATTTGAAGCTTCGCACAAATATTTTCAAAAATCAACAAACTTTAACAATTGCACCCCAAGATTTTTAAACTTTTTATTGATCTTCGGTATTTTTTTTTGCTGATGGTGCTAGGCATTTTCTCCAAATGCTTCGGAGCAAAGGTTTTTTTTTTATCGGTCCGCTCCAGCTCCATTCGGGTATTTTATTTCGCTCTGAGCTCCGCTCTTGCTCCACTCCCGCTCCCAATAAAAAACGTTTTTATTTATTTATTTAAATATCGAGCCCTAACCGCCAAAAACGTAGGCGACTTGTTTTTCTTTTTGATGCAGAAATGCATCTAGATAAAAACGTTTCCTAGTTAATTAAGTAGAATGGAAATTTATTTAACACGGTTGTTTTCATTGGCAAAAAAAAGTATTTATTTAAGTAATTTTATCAACTGAATTTTTTTTTTATTTTTATTGTGCCTGAGGCCGTTATTATTGTAAATTTTTTGGAAAAACAGCTGTAAAAATATCTTAAAATATATTGATACTAGTCCAGAAAGTAACAACAACAAAATGTTGAAACTTTTTTTCAAGGAGCCAAGGAGCAAATTAATTTTTTTAGCTCTTTGCTCCAGCTCCGCTCCAGCTAAAAGCCTTTGCTCCTTAGCTCCCTGCTCCTTTGCTCCACTCCGCTCCTTGTTTTCTTTCATACAAACAAAATTATCGAGCATAATTTATATGGAAGAAAATGCGCAACACCGTTAGCGATAAAAATTATTAAAAATCGACGCGATTTTCTAGCGTCTTGAAATTTGCACTTTAACCTACTATAATTTAATGGGCTACAAAACTGCATACCAAAAATTTTTCTAAAAATTGTGAATAAAAAATTTTAAATTTTTGGGTGTAATTGTTAAGGTTTTTTGAATTTTCATAATTTCTGTACGAAGATGGAAATGTAGATTTATGTGGCGCTGGTTATGTAAAGTACTAGTAAAATATAAACATTAAATAAGCAAAAGAAAAATAGCCAAAACTAGTGAAAATATCACTTGACTTAATCAGCCGACCACAAGTGTATTACAAATATAAATTTCTTCATGATTATCTTAAGTTGAAATATAGATATATTTTAAACAGATCACACGTACGTATACGTGGACAAACTTTGGCCAATTATTATATGCCATAACGTTCTGTTGTTTGTTGACTGCCTAAGGCAAACAACTATTTTGAGTCTCTCATCAGTAAAAATTGGTAAAATTTTAGTTTGCTAGACACACTTTGCTCTGATCGGTGACATTTCAAGTAATAAAATAAAAATTCATTTCTAAATTCAAAACTAGTCAATCACTCAGTTCAACTTTAGCTATTTTTTTTTTTTTTTTGGTTCCGTCTAGTTCAATGTCATCTTTGTATTGTCATTAAGCTCTATCCAGAATTGTAGCGGACGACGGTAAAGCGGTCGACGATTAACCGCTGTCAAAATCAAAACTCACGAAGATATATGGAATGGCACATAATGGCGGCAGCAGCATTTTTACCGCCAACGTTTTTCGGTTGATTTAAATTTATTTCTATTTTTACCGCCCAGCGGGGGCGGTACATTGTTGATTGTAATAATTTCTATTATTTTCCCAAGTTTGCAAATGCTTTTAACCATTTTTATTTCAAGCCAATATACACACACGCACGCACCAAACAGATAAAAATATTTCAATGAAAATTTCCAAATAAAAATTCCAGTTAACGGAAGCCATCGTCAGCCGCAATTGTTTTTACTCTGACGGATTCCACTGCGGTAACTGAACAGCTGTTCACTTACCGCCGACAGCTTTACCGTCGTCTGCTGTAATTCTGGATAGAGCTTTAAGTTCCACCCAGGCTTATTTTAATTAAGCCTTTCTTGTTTTTTGATTTAATTTTCGTTTAATTTCTGATTTTATTGTCTTAAAAAGATTTTTTTTTATTTCATTTAATTTTAATATATTTTTTAATTTGCCAAGACTTTTTATTTAAATTTCGTTTAATTTTTAGATTATATTAAAGAAAAAAGTATTTATTTTTATTTTTTGGAACCTATTACATTTATATTTTATTTTTTAACTTGCTATGTTTTACTGTTTGATTTAATAATTTGTTAGCTTTAAGATTTTATTGCTTTAAAATAAACATTTTTTTTTCATTCAATTTTTAGAATTTACAATTGTCTTACTAAAAAATTTTGTCTTTCGAAAGACCGTGGTGAATTGAAAGACGGTTGTCAGAATTGCCCCGTAAGAATCGTAACAGCCATTCTTACAAAACACTATTGCCTGAAGGTTGCTTGTGCAAGGTAGATATTTGGCGAAGCGACTATTGACGCTTCTGCAAATCGGTCAAAGTGATACCATTATATCTTCTGGTCAAATGCGATTCCATTTCTAAGAGACGTGAGAGAAACTTAAGTCTAACCAGGCCACATTACGAGCACATTTGTATCTATATAATGGATATTATGAAAGGAACCATTTACTCTGTCAGCAAAGCTGCGATTAGATCTTTAGACTGCAGTCACCGAATGTAGGAAGACTTTGAATGAGTAGGCCGCGAAAAAACCGTCAACTTTGTACAGGTTCCCGTACGGACTTACGCAAAGTTTACTCAGCACGTGACATTATCCTAACTGTCAAACGAAAAGTGGTCAAAGGATCTCACCTGTTGGGTTATTAAGCAGACGTAGTCAAGTTTCGATAAGAAAACATCAAAATATCTAATCTAAATTGACCGTCCCATTATCAGCACAGTAGTAGGAATAATCAGTATAAGTATAATGGGAACAAGTGGTAAGACCCTCAAAATATTTTCTGTCGTAGCTGCAGGGACGAAGAAGAGATAAAGAGCGCCAAAAACTTCCTTTGCCACTGCGTCGAGATTTTTAATACTAAAAAATTATTTCATGCAGTGCTTGGCTGATTTTGGGTATGCGTTCTTAATACTAACTTTTTATTATTTCCAATTTTAAGAAATTTACCTCTGCTTAAATAGAAAAAAACTGATTTAAAATTGGTACTGAATATCAAAAGAAGTCCAATTCGACTCAAAGCCTAAGTTCCACACTAAATAGACCACAATATATAACAAAACAAAGCAAAAGTCAATTCAATATTCGAGAGTACTTTAGAGTTTTAAAACTTAATATTAAAGTTAAATTTTATACTCATAAGTGCATACGCTCTCCACGCTATGCTATGCCACACGGCTACGGGGTGGCACATTTTTCATTTCGTTTATTGCTTTTATTACAACAACTTATAAAATATTTAAGATAAGAAACTCGAATGTAGCACCAAATGCAATTGCTTTTCGCAAAAGTCGTCCCGCCTCGGCAGTGGCAAACCATTGAGGAGGAAGAGCCACAAATGTTAATGGCATTAGAATTTATGTTCTTGCTTTTATTATTTTCCCATTTATTTTGCTAACAGCAGCATCTTTGACGTAAAATGAGAAAGTGATGACCTGCAGCTAACTAAGTAGCCACACAACATACATTCATACAGAATTAAAATGGTGGCGAGCAACAAATGGCGAATAGGCAGGTGGTCACGTTTTGGGGCTTTTAGATTGCAAAAACTACCGAAAAGTATACATAAAAAAAAATTGGTCTCAGTTTACCTTACTTCTACGGAAGTTGTTACTCGTATTTACACATTTCTCACTATGCCACTTTTATCGTTAGAAATTTAAACAACAAATTATGGGAGGCAACAAGTTAATGGCGCGTATCTTTTTTGTGTGTTTAACGTGTTCAACTTTGTAATTTGTTGAAATTAATGATAAACCACATTCCTTTTACTCCGATTTTCTCTGTAATGTTTCTTCGATACGGTTCATGAAAAAAGTACTTCGCAGTCAAATGGGGTGTAGGGAAGAAGACTTGTTATGAGTTTAGTGTTAAGGGATAGTCCCTACCACCCACGTGCTATACTCTAATAGACAACGGCGTCCAACGCATTTTGGCTTACGTTTACGCATGTTGCTGGATTGTAAGCGTCCTTAAACCTACAAACATTACTTCCACTAAAAGAGAGAAAATATCTCAATACATTGCTACCAAAGAATGTCGCCAATATGGAGTGATCTGCTCTCTATTATTGGCCATAGTAGTTGATGAACTGCTCTGCTTGCCTTGTAATGTCTAGGGATGGACAATCTCACATAACGATGTCTCATCGTTATAGCCGGATTTATATTTTTCCTAGCCAAAAAGGATAACCAGAAAATCTAGCCTATTTATAGTACTTATTGCGTTCTTAGTTTACCCAAGCTTCGATTAAGGTCCTCAGAGAGGGCCATTTGAGTCTACCAAACGATCCCGGCCCACAAGTAAAACGATGAGCCCGTTCATCGGCGGTGGTACACAGTATAACAATACCGTGCATCTTGCTGCCAAGAGTTGGATAGTGTCAAAGCACTAGTTGACGAGCTTGGAGGATATCGTCCTATTGGATAGGACCCTAATGGTCGCCTGACTATCTGAAAAAATAACTAGAAAGGCGCCTTGCAAACTCTTGCTAGGGTTCAGTCTGGCATAAATTGAGATTGCTAGTACCTCGGCATAAAAAACCGTAGACCAAATACCCATTGCAATAGAAAGTTTGGTGCTAGGTTCAGGGACACCCGCTCTTGATCTGCCATATATCTTTGATTCGTCTGTGCACCAGCGTATATATCTGGGATCTAGTTCATGTAAACCACTTGACCAGACACCTCAGTCTTGAATTTTGACCTGAAATTTCCTTCCAAAGCAGATTTCCTTTGGCTTAGCGTCGGAGAACTTGCAGATTCCTAAACCTGGTATTTTGCTCAAGATACATTTGTACTATGTCTGGATTTTAAAAGTACTGGCAGGATTTTTCATTATCGAATTCCTCGAAGCAGCTGCTGCTTGGACAAAAATGTGGAGCGGAATCCAGCCTAGAAGCGACTCTAAGTCCGCGGCGAAACACGTTCTCATTGAACCCCCTTTGCTTTTCTTGCCTTGAGAAGAATTAGACGACGCTACACTATTCGTGCTTCTGTCGCGCCTTCAAGAGCATAATGTATTAGACTTTTGGCGGCAATATCTTGAACGAAGAAATTTTAGTTAATGGTAAATATCAAAATAATTTCAAGAATGCTTCACAGGGAAAAATACTCAAAAAATTCAACTCAAAATTCGTAATAAAATTGCCAGTTGATTTCTTTCCGTCTAGACTAGGGACTTGAGATTCTATACAGTATATTTCCACGTATACTTAGAGGCATTTTAAAATCCAAACCGTTATCAAATATTTTCCTTTCCGGAGTTTTTACAAGTTTATGTTTTTGGAACAAATTTTCGTTTTGTCGAATTGCATTTGAACATAACATAAGTTTCATCATATTGCCATGTTTAGCGCAATTTGTCATTTTGTTGCCATGAAAGAAACAAATTTAGCTATTGCCACACTTACTAATTTATACTTGAACTACTAGCTTGCAACATTCAAAGCTCTATTTGGTCACTTATATGTGCATATGTTCCTATGTATAGCAAACTTGAATGTATGCAGCATAATGCCTGTTTTATGCCCAAATGCAAGAAACACACTTACATTCATGCATATGTATGTATACATATATATATTTCTTATCTCGATCAGAACATTTTGTTCAACCTTGATGTAATGCACTTAGCCTGATGCTCATGTTTCTGTTTTTTTTTTTTTAATTTGTTGGCAAAAATAATCTATCTATTTTCTTCCTGTTGCAATTTTCGCAACACAGTTTTTTTTTTGTTATTCTTGTAGCTATTGATGATGATTGTCTTCGGTCATGGCCACTTACGGCACCCAAATAGAGCGCAACAAACACACACACACAACAATACACCAGAAATTACATCTTCAAGATATCGACTTTTCGTTTCATGTGGATAGTGGAAGAAAGAGTAGGAAGAGGGGGTGGCGGCTGCTTGGCGGAAGTGTAAAACAACACACGCTGTTGTGCATAAAGTTTCTAAAAAAAAAAATAAATCGTTTCAACTTACTTTAATCTGATAAGGAAAGTGCTAAAATGAAGTACTTTTTGTGGCCGACGAAGAATCGCAACAAAGAGGACAAGCTGCCGGACGACAAGAGATAAGCATGGAACATTGGATAGTTTATGTGCTTACATACCAACATTTCTAAGTGTACAAAAGAGAGAACAAAGTGAGAAAGCGCCGATAAAGGCAATTCTATCCAAATATTGACTGAAAACGGTCTAAATCATACAACAAGTGAAGATAAATATTTTTCACTGGGCAAACAAAAAATTAAATAATTAGGCCTAGAATATATATCATCAAACAAACAAATGAAAAATTAAATAATGAAGTTAATGAAAACGGAATCGAAAGGTATACAAAAATTAAAAGCAGAAGTGAAAATAAAGAGAAAAGCGACAGGGAAGGGAAAACGAGTAGGAAGATTTAGAGGAAAAGGATAAACAAAAGCCAAAGTAAAATGTTGGAATTAAGCGAAAAACAGAGAGACACTCCCCGACAATTTTCGAGCATACCACAAAATACCTAGGGCCTGGCAATTAGGTTATGTTTCCACATCCAAATTTTTTTCGTAAGCATACAATCGCAACTTCCCTTGCAATATTTAATTTATTTTGTCAATTAATTTAATTAAAATTTTCACACAGGCGGCAATCCTCCACAAAAATATTTTCCGTAGTAAGCCTTCTTGACCCTCTTTCTTTTGGTAGTCACAATATGCAATATGTATTTACTTTATCTTATCCATTCGCTTAAACTACAATTTCCCTACAGGTGGCAACTCTCTAATTGTTTTCCTTCTATATTTCAAGTTAGACCTCCAGCAACACGCTGGTGAAAACTGACTTCAATTCCATGAATTAGTTTTAGAGTGATGCGCGTACAAACATACAGACAGACGGACTAAAATTCCAAAAAATTTTGATTTAGCCATGATAAAAATATAGTAAGGTAGAACCGCTGAGAGGAATTTTTCAAATTCTTGACGTACCCAAACAATTTAATTTTTAAATTTACTCACAAACTCACACACACATTTTCATTTTCAATCTCAAGCAACAACAATTTCGAACAATTTCATTTCTTTCTTTTCACTTTTCTATGATTTTAAAATGTTGGCAAACTTCAAAAAAAAAAAACATGGCCGACAAATTGAGAGAACGGTTCTACCTTGCTATATTTTTATCATGGATTTAGCATCTGTTGTTCTAATGAAAATCCCATATAAATTTTTTCTAACATGTATCTTTAATGTACATTTACAATTTTATAACATTTATAGATAAGAACCTAGATCCAGGCTTTGCCAACTCCACCTTTAGCAAAAGAGTGGCGAACAGCATAAAATTTATTGCTAAATGAATTTTAAGCATAAAAATATGAACACTATTTTAAAAGAAAAACATCAAACTAAACTAAATGAAGCATTTTAAATTGCATTCACAACAGCAATGCCTCGTGATAAGACTCCACTATCTACGAACACTACGCTCCCAATAAAGGTCAAATGTTTTCAGGTTAAAAATACTCACTAAAAATCGGCTGTGCAATGACACCACACCACAGCGCTCCTTGAACTTCACATTCACATACTAAAGAAAGCCAAACATAAATTGAACTAACACCAAATATGCCGACCACAACCGGATGTGCCATGGCGAAGCGGTACGTGAGTGGCGAAAGTTTTGCAACTTAATTAAATTTCGCATAGTGAATAATGGAATTAAACGCGAAGTGTGGAGGAAGAACTCAACAGTGAACTATCTTGTGTGCTAGTGGCTGAGTGATAGCCAGCGAATATTAAAGTAAAAGCTTTTCGCTGCTTATTTTGGCTCAGAGCCAATTGTTTAGAACAGCCAGCGAATAGAAGAAGCACAGCGGATGTCACACCCACCAAAGTAAATGTTGCTCATACCACAGGGTGGCTCTTGACAAATACACATACATACATACATACATGCAAATAAAGGCATTTCAATGTAATGGAATGTGTTTTGAGTACCGCTGAGCGACCTTGATGACTGCGAACTTTATCGCAAATATTATTTGTCAACGGCTTGGAACGGAAGCTGGCTGGCTGTTGCTTCTTTTGTATTCAACTAAGTTTCACTTAAGCAAATTTAATTGCTTTCGCTTAACTTTTCGTAACTTTTTAGGTAAAAAAGATGATGTTTAATTGATACTTAATTATTGACTTTCGAACTTGTGTTAAACCTACTTTTACTTATGGCTCAAAAAAGTGTGGTCGAAGGTGGCCTTGGCAGCCATATTAAAAAATAATCAGGCGTCAGAGAGGAGCTTTGCATTACCTCAGTTTTACGATACTTGTCATTGAAAGCGTGTGTCAGTTTTACGGTACTTGTCATTGAGAAGTGTGTGAACTCAAACCAGCCTGACAATCTTTTGCCCGCCAGTTCTAAGCAACAAGCCCATGGCGCAGTCAGTAGAAGCAAATAATTTTCTGCCGTTGTCTTCTCGTATGCGTCGACTTTCTCGATTGCCCATTCGTGCATTATCTAAGGCACGCTAAAGGCGCGTATGCAGCAATAGTAACCGCAGCACCACCCGCTTGTCTTCTGATTGCGATTTCGGTGAGTTGTTCGCTTCAGTAATTGCGAATAAATTTTTTCAGGATTTCAGCTTCGCAGCTGATATCATCGGCATTGTTATCCTGTGACTTCTAAACAGAAGAATTGCTTATCATATTTGATCATTACCATTACGGCTCCCTGCGTGTCCATAGTTGACTTTAAAAACAGAGTAATTCAAAAGTTGTTTCTTTTGCTGGGGACCCACCCGACCTATTGCATATCCCAGAGTTGCACAGCACCAACACCATCTTACCCAGGTACTAGATATGATTTTCCTTGGTATTGACCAAGTACATCACTCTTCATGATCACAAGCAAGAGCATACTCCGGCCAAGCTGTAATCATTATATAACTCGAGTTAAAATGGAGGTATCTCTGCGAATCTTAGTAGACAGATTGCCTGCCAAACAAAACGCGCTATTAGAAAAGTGGTTATTTTGGATTTGTCCACATCTACCTACACGGTCACAACGGCCGCCCAACCCTATGGAATAAAAGGCTGAGACTATGGGTAATTTCTGGGTAGAAGTCATTTATATCGACCGAAAATCGCCTCAAATTTCATAGAGAATCTATAGGTTAACTTCAGTTGGAATTCATGGCAAGTTTGAAACCCTTGTGAAAGAAGAATGAGAACAAATAAACCGAAACCAGAATAGGTACTGTGCTGTTTTGCAGGCAAAGGTAGCAGCCATTATTGGAGCAATTGATTGGCTGCTGACTTGTGCAAGGGCAGCAAAAGCGACTCTGATAGCCAATCGAAAGTCGAGGTTTTGTGGCTCGTGTATGATGTGTTCAGAATGTTTCTTTGATCACGAGCGATCGCTGAGGGCGAAAATCAGGACCGTCATGGACTGGCAGTAAATATTACACAGGTTCCTCAGGGTCGCAGCTGTTTTTAGGGCAAAGGAGTGAGGTCATCTCAATACTTCCTTTTAAACTGCCCAAGCTTTTCTAGTCTGCCGCCCTAAGACCTTAGATTGCACTTTTTAACCAATTCGGAGGAGCTCGCCCGGACCGTCCTCCGTTGTCTACGAAACTTTGTTCTTGGCCCACAGTTTTTTTTTTTCAAATTAACAGCTCTAGTCTTATCCGTGGGTTCCTTTATTAACCCGCACCTGCACAATAAACATCAATAAAAAAATAAAAAGTGTTCGAATAACTAATAAAGTGACAGAGGTGCTTGATTTTTATCTTTACGATTAAATTTTTCCTTTGAATCGGTTGCGTACACTTTCTCTTTTTCTTCTTTCCACCAACCGATTTATAGGTATGCAAACTTGAGAGCCACTAAAATATTACCTCATACCCACTTTTTCAGTCAATTTTTTAAAAGATGTCTGAACAAACGTCCAGATGCTACGAGTTTAGACATTTAGTATATATGTACATATGTGTATGCACATACATACCTTCGTTGCAGTAAAAAAGAAAAAGATTTATGTATGTTCTTTATATGAAAACCGGAATCGATAGACATTGCTAGTCATTGGACGGTTTCCGCAGAATGAAAAGCAACATAAAAATTCAGAATTAAAAGGCGCAAAAAACGTAAAAGAAGCAAAATATATACTCACAATTTTTTATGCTGTACATATATGTACACAAGTGTACCTTGTACAGCCAAAAAAAAAAAAAAACTAGCCCTTTATATGTGGACAACAAAGAAGCAACTTTTTACTACAAAATATTACACTGAAATGTTAAACAATGACCCTGTCAAACCGATGTCACTCGCCAGTCCACTAGTCGCATATGCGGCAACATCGCACATCGTCCGCTTACTAACGACACCTAAGTATATACATACATACATACGTATACGAATTCTCCGTACAGACACACATTGAAACAATGAACTGTCGTCCTTGTAGCATATGTTAACTGTTGTTATATAAATGGCACCTTCATTTAGTAGCAACACACACATCCACTAGCCACCTAACAGCTGGTTCATTCCATTGGTGATTCATCCTGCAACTAATCGCTTCATCCACATCACTTTTGGTTGCGCTACAACAGCTGGTACATACTAGTGTACATATACATAGCTGGAATAATGTGTATGCTAGTGTATAGATAAATAAGTATAAGCATGTATGTACATATGTATGTACGCTACTAGTTTCGTGGATCCTGTGGATTTATATTTTGAATTTTCGCGATAGAAAAACATTTTCTCATTGTACGGGTGGGGAAAATGGAAATTCAGCCAACCCGTTAGAGTCCTTTTCTTTTAGTTTTTTTCGCTAAAACCGAATTTTTTGCTTCTTTAACTCATCACATTATACTTGGTGGTAAAGTATATATATGTATCTACATATGCGTTGCATTAAAAGGTGATATGTTGCCAACGTCGATAGTGAAAGTACCTACTTCAGCTAAATTTTTTAAAAATTTTCGGATAGTTTTTAAATTGCGTATAACATCGTAAGAAGCAAACTTTGGCAATACTTTGAAAAATTAAATGTATATGTCGCTTAGCTTTGTACATATATAATTATAATTCCGATAATGATACAAAAAATAATAATTGTTGCTGTACTTTTTATGTCTTGCAGTAGAGAGGAAAGAACAGATTTAAAAAATAATTCTGGCATTAACAGAATTTCAAAAACATCCGTAAAATCTGAAGTTATAATCAAAACACTTAAAATTGGGATGTTGGTTCAAAACACCGGTCATAATTTGGACAGCTTCCCATGGACTCTGGCGACACTGGATCACAATTTTTTATTTATTTTTTTTTATCGGATGCCACTATCCAATGCCTATGTAGAATTGTTCGGTGATTCCGAAAATCTAAATTTTTTTCTGTTCCTAAGGTTTTGAGATATTTGCAATTATCGTTATTCAGTTAAAAAAAGTAGTTCCACATAATCTTAATTAAATAAAAGATAATAAAGTTCTCCATAAACTGTGCATGCATGTGCATTACTTTTCAGTAGGCTTAATAGCTTCTGAGAAATTAATTAATCGTTTCAAATTTTTGGTTTTATTTTATTAAAAACTTAACAGGGTAAAAAAAAAAACATTTTTTCAATTTTTAGTTTGTATGAAAACCCTTATAAAAAAAAATAAGCTACAAACGACTAAAATCGGTAGATAAATAAGAAAGGAATGAGTGGTCAAATGAAAAAGTTTAAGGATTTTTTGTATGAAATATGGGCAGAAAAGAATGTTACCCAGTTGTACATGGCGTATGAGTAACATTCTTTTCTGCTCATTTTTTTTTCAAACAAAAAATCTTTCCGCATTTTCATTTGGCCACTCATTCCTTCTTTATTTATCAACCGATTTTCTTCATTGGTAGCTTGATCTTCTTTTGTAACAGAACAGGATTTAACCCTATCATGCCAGAATTAAATTGGGCGGGGCTAAAACATTTTTGATGGCATATTATTTTTGGTTGGGCCTTAGACATGAACTGGTATAAATTTTAAAGGTGTATGATTTCTGGTTTGACAACAAAAACTAAAAACAATTTTTAATATTTGATGTTTCCATTTCATTTGCTTTAATAAATTTTATAACTTAAACCCTTTCGTTTATGAAAAAATATAATTTATTTGGTGTATTTTTTTAAGTGTTTCAGAACCATTTTCAGCAACATTTATGTTGCGCACAAGTAGTCACAACGAAAGGATGCTAAAAACTAATTAATTCCGTAATTATTACATGAAATTCAGCTTTTCGCCTTCACAGCCGAGCTTTTGAAAGCCGAGGTAATTACGCACATTTTGATATCTTAACTGATTTTCTCCGACAAATAGTTTATTAACTGCAAACAATTAAAAAAAAAGATCCTTCTCCGCAAGTTCAAAATTTCAGGAATTTTTTTTTGAGATTTTCGAATATCATGACGAAATAAAAAAAATAGGTGTCTTCTTTTTTTCGATAAATAATGTAAAAAAATATATTTCACCCCAAAAAAAATATTGAGGTGTAAATATTGTATAGAATGGCCCAAAATGTACATACAGTTGAATCAATAATCCGAATAAAAATCAACATGTGTATTTGCACATCTGACTTCGATTATGCTGTCTTGTGTTGCATGGGATAACTTTCTTCATTTTAGCTTTTATCCTTTCGTTTGCTTGTACTTAGTGTGAACAATTCCCCCTTCGAGTTTTAATCTGCTTTTTCCAATAGGCATAAACTGCAGTTAAGGCTTGGTGGAAATAAACTATTAGACATCTTTCGATAAAAAAAGTAAACACATTCAATGCAGTTGTAGAACTTTTCTGCAACTTTCTTCTTGAACTAAATATTGCTGACTGTTGGCTGTCAAGGTGTTACTTCGGTGAAGAAGAAAAAGCAAAAGTAACACATAAAATAATAAGTGAAACAAGTTCGGCAGCCAACAGATGTCAAAATGTGATTCAATATTTTACACTATTCGTGAAATTCAATCTTTTTACAAAAAAATCCTCTTAGTCGGTTACAATTTTCATGCTGGAAGCATACAGAAGTATGTGCATATCTACAGATAAAAGTAAGTGCATTTAATGGAAGATGTCTAGGTTTGGTACAAAAAAAGTAAAGTCGAAATTTTAAAGCTCTCACTTGCCAGGATTATGCTGTTTAGTAGCTCATTATAAGAAAATACGTCTTCACTTTTACCACGGGAGCATATATAAATCTTAAAGCCGTTTTTCTTGAGTTTTTGATTTTTTGGGTTCTGACATTCGTAGGATATCTGCTCAATATTATGTACTTACATATACATATATATATATATACATGCATTTATATACATACATACTACATATGCAGGCATGCACAGCATCCGATTTTCCGTGCAAGAACTTTCTAGTGCGGTTAATATCTTAGACCTAAATTTGTATTGGAGTTTATGTGTATTGTTGCCTACTAGTGCATATGTATAATGCATACAGGTTAAGTGCATTTGTTGCGCTACGAGTACAACTGCGGCAATTGGCAAAGAGTATTCGAAACACGAAAATGGCATTCAATATCAACAGTATTGCCGCAAAGGTGTGCATTTAAAAGGTTTTACTTTTCTTCGATGCTCCTACAACAGACATGTGCATATATTCATATCTGTACACATGCAGGTGGGTATATATATTTACATATTAGTATATGCTATTGGCTTCGTTTGGAATCAAGCGCACGTTTGAAGTTTAACTGCGGCAAACACCCATTTTCGAACAGTCGTTATATATATATATCTTTTACTACATACTATGTAGATAAATATGTACATTTGTGTCTGAATGGGAAAGTGTGCACTTTTGCTTGAAGCACGTAATATGGAATGATTTAAAACTTACCACATTTCGCAAGTAAGGCTATTTTCATTAGTTAACAGCAAAAGGCAAGAGCTTCTTTTGAACAGGTGGTGTACATAATATGTGCATGCTTACTTACTTCTATTAATTGAACATATGTATGTATATATCAAAAAACATATATGATCACTAATATTGACTCATTTCCTTCTTCTCTAAGTTAAGTTTGCCTATATCTTCCCGGAAGCATGCATTGCCAAGAAATTCGGCACCTTTTTAAAGCAATTGAGCCAGTTTTACTCCTACAAAGTCTTAAGCATTTTGATTTAACTTTGTTGATAATCTTTTTAAACTATGTAGTAATATAAAGATACGTTTGATATTAATAGCCCGTAAAAATAATTTTCTTGTAGACAAAGATACAAATTAAATTTAATTCTTGTCTTATTCCTGATAACGGAAAAATGGTACTTCTTCTTGAATCTCAAAAAATGTAATTTCAGTAATTAATTTTACTGAATTCTACTAAAAAAAAGATGAATAATAGCTGTCAGTATGTAGATAATAAGAGGAGCAGTGTTAAATAAGGGGTCATATATATCGTTTTTAGTTCAGTAAAAGAATAATTCGATCCTTTCGCAGTCTTGGATATACTAATAAGATTGAATTTGATCCTTTGGACCAGGGTAGCCAACTCATTTTTGAGAATTCCCCGATTTCGACAATGAAATTCCCCGATTTTGTCCGAAATTTCGTAAAATTCCCCATCCATAGAAATCTCGTTATTTACAAAAAAGACACAAAAATTTAACGTATTTTGATATATTGCTGGTGTTTCTGTTTATTTTATTTTTAAATATAATTCATCTATGTATTCATAAACCAAACCAAACTTTTTTAAAGTTGGTTAACAAATAAATAATAAAAAGTGTTTATATAATATTTACGTATGTACATACACTGGTCGAAAAAAATTTAGTCACATCAATTATTTTTATTTCGTTATTTAATTTGAGTTATTTTTTTTATAAAAGTATAATTCATTCTTTAACAAATACCGTACCAATCCAAGTTTGAAACTTAGTGCAATATTTTAAAAAAATTCAAAAAACTTTCGTAAAAATTTCGAGCTTTTTAACTCGATTTTCTAGAAAGATTTTGAGTATGCCGCTTTGTAGCCCACTCAATTCTATTATAATAAAGATCAAGTTTCAGGTGTCTAAAAATTTTCGTTTCATTTAATTTTTTGCCGAAGCTTTTGCGGTTTTCTTAAATATGAAAATTATTTATGTTTATTCGTAATTCGAAAGCAAATGCGACAAACGAAATTCTAAAAAATCAACGGTAATTTTTGGCCATTTGAAATTTTGTTATACTAGAATTGAACGAGCTGAAATTCCCCACGAGTTGGCTTCCCTGCTTTGGACTGAGAAGCTTAGTTTGGCACCAAAGACACTTATCAGCTACATTAAGGAGATTGAGGCCAATCTACGGATCGTCGATAAAACATTCTAGAATTCAAGGAGATCATTTCCACTGAAGTAGCTTATCTAAACTAAGGAAAAAAACTGCACAAGCCCAACTCCTTTTATAAATCTAAATTTTGGAAGTCCTACTAGGATATTTTCCGCGTTAAGTGCTTGTAATGTAAACGGGATCTATAGGAAAAAAGAAGGAAAGATAGCATTGTGTTTTACTCTTGTATGCGGTTTTTTGCGAAGACGTGGAATTCAAGGGTATAAGCTGTAGCCAGGATGCGAATAGCGGTACTCAGAAGTAGTACATTTTCTTTAGTTTTGTGGACAGGCATACGAAATCGCTTGAGTGCTTTATACAATACTGTCTCAGAGAGTTTAGCTTACATGAATAAAGAACGTACGGGCACAGTAGATACGCAAAGACCCTTCGGAAGAAGATGAACTCTCTATAACTATTTAAATAGCCTAGCTGACGAGATGGGGATCTGACATATGCACGCCTTAGTACTCGAACAATACGATAGCATATATAAATCAATGGTTTCTTAAGTCTTGTTGCTATTGATATACGGGGATATTTTTATTTAAATTCTTCAAATATCATATTATAGGTGGCGCACATGAAAAAACTAGGACGTAGAAAATTCTCGTATCATTACGTAGGAATTTTCGGGATTTTAAATTAGTTTTTTTTTTTTAAGGAAAATCGTAGAGATTTTCTATTTCCTACATCGAAAGTTATCATACACAAATATTTATTCAATTTTCTCGAGTAGCAATGCATTTGTGCTCACATGTCACATATGTCAGATAAATACATGGCAGTTAAGCGCTTGTCCTACATTTCTATACGTTTCTTTTTTTATTGTTCACCTTTACGGTATTTGGCAAGTTTTCACGCTAGATTTGAAATGAAATCTCAATGGATCAACCTTAAATCCGAAAAGCTCTACAATGCCAATAAAGCAGAAATATTTTAAAATTCAAAGCACATTCAAACCAGTGCTTACATGGACTGGCGAAGCGTACATTTCTAATGTCAAAATAAATGTATTGTGCACATAAGCTTATACATACATTTATATGAACGGACATACATACATACATTTTCTTTAGAAGGACTGTATAGGTAGACTGTTGGTCAAGTGACTATGAGTGGATACTAGGAATTCGCTGCACTACATACAAGCGGGGCAGTATCACTACAAAGTACCTAGTCATGTATATATGTACATACCCGTATACATAAGTACCCTTATGCAACGTACATTTTTGACATTATTGCTTACAAATCACGTAGATGGGTCAGAAAGTAATACATATCTTTTCCCTGGATATACACACATGCATACATACTTATGGATACATCTTCGTTTAAACACAAACAAAGGTATGTATTTTTCCTTCGAAAATAAAAATTCATATTACATATAAGCGAAAAATTGCATATACATATGTAAGTGCATATCTACTATGTACATTAGGGTGGCCCTTAAATGTAGGAAGCAAATTTTTACATCAGATTTCCTAAGCCTCAACCCCTGCGTCTATGCTACTACAGTCGGAGATATCACTTATGAATTTTTTGTCCCTATTGGAGTCGGTTAAGGCTTGTCGCACTGGGGTCATCCAAGCGTCTTAATCGAAAAAAATTATTTACGTATATATGTACATACATATGTATGTTAGGGCGGGCACATTTTTTTTTTTACTATGCACGTATAGCATAGGAGGATTCCATGTGTAATTTGCCAAATTGCGAAAAAAGGTGACGGAGAAAATGTGAAAATTTTCACTGTTTCGGCCTTTGGTGGAAGAAAAAGGTAAGTGCAGAAACCGCTTCTTCATGCCAAAAAATCCTGCCAAGCATGTTTTTATATAAAATGTAAGCACTTCTTTACGACACCACAGCAAAGTCTTGAAGGGGGGAAGGGCGGGCGTTTGGGGAACGTTTAACGTGTTAAGTTCTCACCCAGTAAGATTTTTCTAAATATAAAAAAATGAAGCGTATTTTTTTTTGTTAAAAAAATATAATATAATATATAACTGCAGAAACGTTACAGAATATTTGAAAGTCAATATTTTTCGATCGGAAGACTTTGTGTCTCTTCAGGAGACTTTCAATAATAATACCCAACCGTCTACTTATCCATTTTTAATATTAAATGTTTTATGGGTCCTCTAAGAACCCTAAAAAATGCAATGGGGGACCCATAAAAAGTCGCTGGCATTAAAAAATTTTAAAATAAACAATTATACATTATTATTGTAAGTCTCCTGAAGAGAAATAGTGTTTCCGATCTAATTTTCAAGATTTCTGTACCCTTTCCACGTCAATGGTTTTTCCCCATATAAAATACATGGAAAACTTTGTGGCAGTTCTAAGTATGTTTTTTTTTGTCAAACACAAAAAGTAAGGTAATTTTTTACTCCATTTAGAAAACTTCTTATCGGCGCTTAACATTTTAAAGTTTTTTTGGACCACCCTAATGTACATTTATTAAAAAACAAATATTTATATGTGCATTCCACGTATGTACGGTTGGATATCACTATTACCACAACAGTTTAAGCGCAGGCACGTGCCGCTGTCACTTGAAACCATTCAACTGCCAACATTTAAAAGTATTTTCAAAGTTTCATTCCTTTTCTACTTTGGAGGATTTTCAGCTCTTAGGCTTGTGTGAAATGTTTTATTGAAAATAATGACAGTGGGGTATTATATGGGATTTAAGATGCAGAGTGAAATGGACATGCGTTTGGTAGAGAAAAACGAGTCGGGTTTCGTTAAACTGTTGGCTAAAAGTAGCAAAAAAAAATGTGTAAGAAAATTAATATGTACGTTAGTATATTTATAGATACTCGGAACTTAAACATCTACATATATATCGTTCAATATTTTTAATAAAAAAAAAATAAAAATTTTGTATTCGTATATTTTCGTTCAACAATAATCATGAGACTACGGATTTTTAGGCAGTAAATGGAGCCTAGAAATATGTACCACTTATATTTTTTGGAGTGGTTTTCGGTTCGGTTTTGGCACTTCAAAATAAAAATGGTTCGGTTCGTAGTTCGGTTCGAAGCACGAAAAAGCGATGGTTCGGTTCAAAAACCGGTTCGAAGCCCTGCAATAAACATCCCAAAAAATACTTAGAATAACCCTTCAGAGCATTTCAACGCGCCAGCAATACACACGCTATTGTACATACATACGTATGTATGTATTTTCTTTAACGTATGAGTCCATATACATACATAAATATACATACATAAAGTTTAACAACATTTACTTTTATTGTTTTTCATTAGCAAACCAACGAAATGGTCAAATGAGTTTTGGTTTCGTAATAAGCGCACGCGTAAGCGCCTGTAAATATGCAAAGTTTACTACACTCATTGCGTAATTTCCATAATTAAATCGCAGTTGAACGCATTAACATTCAGACATATTAATATTGCTTACATAATCATGTTTATCTGCGAACTTGTGTAAGCTTTCGGATAAACATTTAATTTGTTTTATCAACACCTGGATAAAATATGCAAAACAAACAAATAAGTAAACAAAACGTTAAAGCACTCTAGAAATTTAAACAAAAATATTACGGCCAAGTTAAAAGAATTTAAGTTACATTCCTATTTAATTTTCTGGCTTCTGCCTTTTCGGCTTAAAATATACTTCAATTAAGCATTGCAGAATTTACTCATCATATATTTTATATTTAAAAAAATAAAATAAAAATAAAAATTTCTCAATTAATTCAATTTAAAAAAAAAAACACATAAATATTTAGATTTCCATATATTATTTTTTTTTATGTTATGCTAATTAAATTTTTGCATTTATCATGTAAAAAACAAGTAAAGGGAGAATTTTTTTTAATGAAGTATGAAGCGTGAAGGTTCATATATGTATGTATGTACTTATCAGTATATAATTACGCACATAAACTACTATCTAAATGTACATAAGGGAACGTACCCATACTACGTGACCCGTTCAGGGGGGGGAGGGG
>NW_023458564.1:37419936-37439147 GCF_013731165.1 Rhagoletis pomonella | reverse complement strand
AACATCGGACCAAAGTTATAATACCATTTCATGCTCATGAAAGGTATAAAAATCATGGCCGACAAATTGAGAGAACGGTTCTACCTTGCTATATTTTTATCATGGATTTAGCATCTCTTGTTCTAATGAAAATTCCATATAAATTTTTTCTAACATGTATCTTTAATGTACATTTACAATTTTATAACATTTATAGATAAGAACCTAGATCCGGGCTTTGCCAACTCCACCTTTAGAAAAAGAGTGGCGAACAGCATAAAATTTATTGCTAAATGAATTTTAAGCATAAAAATATGAACACTATTTTAAAAGAAAAACATCAAACTAAACTAAATGAAGCATTTTAAATTGCATTCACAACCGCAGTGCCTCGTGATAAGACTCCACTATCTACGAACACTACGCTCCCAATAAAGGTCAAATGCTTTCAGGTTAAAAATACTCACTAACAATCGGCTGTGCAATGACACCAAGCCGCCGCGCTCCTTGAACTTCACATTCACATACTAAAGAAAGCCAAACATAAATTGAACTAACACCAAATATGCCGACCACAACCGGATGTGCCATGGCGAAGCGGAACGTGAGTGGCGAAAGTTTTGCAACTTAATTAAATTTCGCATAGTGAATAATGGAATTAAACGCGAAGTGTGGAGGAAGAACTCAACAGTGAACTATCTTGTATGCAAGTGGCTGAGTGATAGCCAGCGAATATTAAAGTAAAAGCTTTTCGCTGCTTATTTTGGCTCAGAGCCAATTGTTTCGAACAGCCAGCGAATAGAAGAAGCACAGCGGATGTCACACCCACCAAAGTAAATGTTGCTCATACCACAGGGTGGCTCTTGACAAATATACATATTTACATACATACATACATGCAAATAAAGGCATTTCAATGTACTGGAATGTGTTTTGAGTACCGCTGAGCGACCTTGATGACTGCGAACTTTATCGCAAATATTATTTGTCAACGGCTTGGAACTGAAGCTGGCTGGCTGTTGCTTCTTGTGTATTCAACTAAGTTTCACTTAAGCGAATTTAATTGCTTTCGCTTAACTTTTCGTAACTTTTTAGGTAAAAAAGATGATATTCAATTGATATTTAATTATTGCTTTTTGAACTTGTGTTAAACGTACTTTCACTTATGGCTCAAAAAAGTGTGGTCGAAGGTGGCCTTGGCAGCCATATTAAAAAATAATCAAGCGTCAGAGAGGAGCTTTGGATTACCTCAGTTTTATGGTACTTGCCATTGGAAGCGCGTGTGAGTAAAACTCAAATCAACCTGACAACATTTTGCCCGCAAGTTCTAAGCAACAAGCCCATGGCGCAGTCGGTAAAACCAAATAATTTCTGCCGTTGTCTTCTCGTATGCGTCGAATTTCTCGATTGCCCATTCGTGCATTATCTAAGCCATAGCGCGTATGCAGCAATAGTAACCGCAGCACCACCCGCTTGTCTTCTGGTTGGGATTTCGGTGAGTTTTTCACTTCAGTATTTGCGAATAAATTTTCTCAGGATTTCAGCTTCGCAGCTGATATCATCGGCATTGCTATCCTGTGACTTCTAAACAGAAGAATTGCCTATCATATTTGATCATTACCACTAGGGTTCCCTGCGTGTCCAATGTTGACTTTAAAAACAGATTTATTCTAAAGTTTTTTTCTTTTTCTGGGCACCAACATCATCTTACCCGGGTACTGGATAATTTTTTCTTCGTATTGACCAAGAACATCGCTCTTCGTGATCACAAGCAAGAGACTCCGGCCAAGCTGCAATCATTATATAACTCGAGTTAAAATGGAGGCATCTCTGCGAAATTTAGTAGACAGATTGCCTGCCAAACAAAACGCGCTATTAGAAAAGTGGTTATTTTGGATTTGTCCACATCTATCTACACGGTCACGATGGCCGCCCACCCCTTTGGAATAAAAGTCTGAGACTACGGGTAATTTTTGGATAGAAGTCATCTATATCCACCAAAAAGCGCCTCAAAAAGATACAAAAATGCTTGATTTTTATATTTAGTATTAAATTTTTTCTTTGAATCGGCTGCGTACACTTTCACTTATTCTTCTTTCCACCAACCGATCTAGTATATGCAAATTTGCGAGCCACTAAAATATTACCTCATAACCACTTTTTCAGTCTATTTTTTAAAAAGATGTCTGAACAAACGTCCAGATGCTACGAGTTTAGACATTTACTATAAATGTATGTGTATGCACATACATACTTTCGTTGCAGTAGAAAAGAAAAAGATTTATGTATGTATTCTATATGAAAACCGGAATCGATAGACATTGCTAGTCATTGGACGGTTTCCGCAGAATGAAAAGCAAAAAAAATGCAGAATTAAAGGGCGCAAAAAACGTAAAAGAAGCCAAATATATACTCACAATTTTTAATGCTGCACATATATGTACAGAAGTGTACCTTGTACAGCCAAAAAAAAAACAAACTAGCCCTTTATATGTAGACAACAAAGAAGCAACTTTTTACTACAAAATATTACACTGAAATGTTAAACAATGACCCTGTCAAACCGATGTCACTCGCCGGTCCACTAGTCGCATATGCGGCAACATCGCACATCGTCCGCTTACTAACGACACCTAAGGACATACATACATACATACGTATACAAATTCTCCGTACAGACACACATTGAAACAATGAACTGTCGTCCTTGTAGCATATGTTAGCTGTTGTTATATAAATGGCACCTTCATTTAGTAGCAACACACACATCCGCCAGCCACCTAACAGCTGTTCATTCCATTGGTGATTCATCCTGCAACTAATCGCTTCATCCACATCACTTTTGGTTGCGCTACAACAGCTGGTTCATACATACATATTTATGTATACATAGCTGGAATAATGTGTATGCTAGTGTATAAGTATGTATGTACCAGAGAACAGCTTTGAGTATGATCGAGCCTTTTTGATCACACTCACTAAAAATCAAGCACAAGCGAACGCCACACTCGGCTACTATGTGTTCGATCGAGATGCATACCCGACAGCTGCTTTGGTTACGAACGAGTCTGTTCGATTACCCTCGCTATAAATTGAGCACAAGCGAACACCACACTCGGACACCCGCAGCTAACCCGAAAATTTGTGTAACAATGAAACGGACACCCGAACATTGCGATAAAATGCAGGACAACAAAGAAATTTACGCTGAAGGTAACTGGCGCCAATATATTCCCACAAAGCATACGAAAATGTTGTTGCTTTGTGCTTGTGCATACGCAATGAAAAAATTAGAAGCGAAGTAGACAAAAATGTTTTTGCATCTATTTCGTATAGTTTCGCGTGGAAAGCTGTGTGAGTATATACTAGAACACACAGCCTAAAACTATGTACATCTACATAGTACATAAGTACTTTTACAAAAAATAAATGTGCACCGAGTGTATAGGGCTTGGGCAATGCCGATCTACACACAATTATACCTAAATGGATGTAGGCGTCGTGATGTCGCATTTTGTATGAGCAAAAATATAAGAAATGGTTAAATGTACACTTAAACAAACTACCGAAAAATTCAACGTTCTCTTTGCCCTCTACGCACAAAAACTAAGAACACCGCGATGAGAAGGCAACATTTTTTGTAGAAACAAAAACGTCATAAGCCAATCAAGAAAATTTTGTGCACACTCGGGTTGAAACTCGAACACCCGGGTATATTGAGCTGCAAAGCACCCGAACCCAATCAAGTATGTATGAAAAGCAATCGGGTGTTGTGGCCAACATGTTCGTCTTGAGCTCAGTCGATAACGAACAATACTTCTGCTCGTATACAGAGAACGATGCAAAACGGGTTTTGTTAGATGATCGAGTATACACGAAAATCATGCACCCGCTGCAGATGTCTGGTATGTACATATGTACGCTACTAGTTTCGTGGATCCTGTGGATTTATATTTTGAATTTTTGCGATAGAAAAACATTTTCTCAATGTACGGGTGGGGAAAATGGAAATTCAGCCAAACCGTTAGAGTCCTTTTGTTTTAGTTTTTTGCACGCTAAAGCCGGATTTTTTGCTTCTTTAACTCATCACATTATACTTGGTGGTAAAGTATACATATGTATATATGTGTTGCATTAAAAGGTAATATGTTGCAAACGTCGATAGTGAAAGTACCTACTTCAGCTAAATGTTTTAATAATTTTCGGATAGTTTTTAAATTGTGTATAACAACGTAAGAAGAAACTTTGGCAATACTTTGAAAAATTAAATGTATATATCACTTAGCTTTGTACATATATAATTATGATTCCGATAAAAATATGGTTGCTTGTACTTTTTATGTGATTTAGTAGAGAGGAGAGAGCTGGTATAAAAAATAAAGCTGGCATTAACAGTATTTTAAAAATATCTAAACTTAATCCTGTAGCTTAAGATTATAATCAAAACACTTAAAATTGGGATGTTGGTTTGAAACACCGGCCATAATTTGAACAGCTTACAATGGACTCTGGCGACATTGGATCACAATTTTTTTATTTTTTTTTATCGGATGCCACGACCTAAATCCTATGTAGAATTGTTCGGTGATTCCGAAAATCTAAATTTTTTTTCTGTAAATAAGTTTCCAAGATATTTGCAATTATCGTTATTCAGTTAAAAAAAGTATTTCCACATAACCTTAATTAAATAAAAGACAATAAAATTCTCTATAAACTGTGCGTACATAACTTTTCAGTAGGCTCAATAGTTTCTGAGAAATTAATTAATCGTTTCAAAATTTTGGCTTTTTTATTCAAACCTTAACAGGGTAAAATAAAAAAAAAAAACATTTTTTCAATTTTTATTTTGTATGAAACCCCTTATAAAAAAAATTAAGCTACAAACGACTAAAATCGGTAGATAAATAAGAAAGGAATGAGTGGTCAAATGAAAAAGTTTAAGGATATTTTGTATGAAATATGAAAAGAGAAGAATATTAATGTTATGGTGTACATACGTGGCGTATGAAGAACATTCTTTCCTACTCATTTTTCATAAAAAAAAAATTTGCGCATTTTCATTTGATCACTCATTCCTTCTTTAGTTATCAATTGATTTTCTTCATTGGTAGCTTGATTTTTTTTTTGTAACAGAACAGGCTTTAACTTTCTCATGCCCAAACTAAATTGGGCGGGCTAAAACATTTTTGATGGCATATTATTTTTGATTTGGCCTTAGACATGAACTGGTATAGATTTTAAAGGTGTACGATTTCTAGTTTGACCACAAAAACTAAAAACAGGGTGAGGTGTAAATATTTTATGGAATGACCCATATGTACATACAGTTGAACCAATAATCCGAATACAAATCAACATGTGTATTTGCACATCTGCCTTCGATTATGCTGTCTTGTGTTGCATGGAATAACTTTCTTCATTTTAGCTTTTACGCTTTCGTTTGCTTGTACTTAGTGTGAACAATTCCCCCCTTCGAGTTGTAATCTGCTTTATCCAATAGGCATAAACTGCAGTTAAGGCTTGGTGGAAATGAACTATTAGACATCTTTCGATAAAAAAAAGTAAACACATTCAATGCAGTTGTAGAACTTTTCTGCAAGTTTCTTCTTGAACTAAATATTGCTGACTGTTGGCTGTCAAGGTGTTACTTCGGTAAAGAAGAAAAAGCAAAGTAACACATAAAATAGTAAGTGAAACAAGTTCGGCAGGTAACAGATGTCAAAAAGTGATTTAATATTTTACACTATTTGTGAAATTTTTTTTTTACAAAAAAATCCTCTTAGTTGGTTACGATTTTCATGCTGGAAGCGTACAGAAATGTGCTCATATCTACAGATATAAGTAAGTGCATTTAGTGGAAGATGGCTAGGTTTTGGAAAAAGAGTTGAGCACGTAAATAAAGTGAAATTTCACGTTGAAGGAAGCACAATTTTTTTTATCTGGCAATGCCGAAATCCATCCATCCGACTGACCAATGTTTTTGAATAAATCGATATTAGTGCGGTAACATTTTAATGAAAATAATATACTCGTATGATACTGAAAATATTAAGAAATTTTTCCCGTTTGGGTGAGGGTTTGTGTTCATTAGTGGTTAGTGTTGTGGTCCAAAAAAAAAGTAAAATCGGAATTTTAAAGCTCTCACTTGCCAGGATTATGCTGTTTAGTAGCATATATAAATTTAAATCTTAAGGCCGTTTTGATTTTTTGGGTTCTGACATTCTTTCAGCAAACGTAGGATATCTGCTCAATATTATGTACTTACATATACGTGTATATATATATACATGTATTTATATACATACATACGTATTCAGGCATGCACAGCATCCAATTTTCCGTGCAAGAACTTTCTAGTGCGGTTAATATCTTAGACCTAAATTTGTATTGGAGTTTGTGTGTGTTGTTGTCTACTAGTGCATATGTATAATGCATACAGGTTAAGTGCATTTGTTGCGCTACGAGTACAACTGCGGCAATTGGCAAAGAGTATTCGAAAGACGAAAACGGCATTCAGTATCAACAGTATTGCCGCAAAGGTGTGCATTTAAAAGGTTTTACTTTTCTTCGACGCTCCTACAACAGACATGTGCATATATTCATATCTGTACACATGCGGGTGGGTATATATATTTACATATTAGTATATGCTATTGGCTTCGTTTGGTATCAAGCGCACGTTTGAAGTTTGACAACGGCAAACACCCATTTTCGAACAGTCCTTTTATATATGTCTTTTACTACATACTATGTAGATAAATATGTACATTTGTGTCTGAATGGGAAAGTGTGCACTTTTGCTTGAAGCACGCAATATGGAATGATTTAACACTTACCACATTTCGCAAGTAAGACCATTTTCATTAGTTAACAGCAAAAACCAAGATCTTCTTTTGAACAGGTGGTGTACATAATATGTACATGCCTACTTACTTCTATTATTTGAGCATACATATGTGTATATCAACAAACAAACATACTTACTAATATTGACTCGTTTCCTTCTCTCTATTAATTTTACCTATATCTTCCCGGAAGCATGCATTGCTAAGAAATTCGTCACTGTTTTAAAGCAATAGAGCCAGTTTTACTCTTACGAAGTCTTAAGATGTTTGATTTAACTTTGTTGATAATCTTTTTAAGCTTCGTAGAATAATAAGAATAATTTTCTTGTAGACAAATATATCTACAGATAAAATTTCATACTTGTCTTATTCCTGATAATGGAAAATAAGTTACTTCTTCTTGAATCTCAAAAATTTTAGTTTCAGTAATTAGCTGTCAGTATGTAGATAATAAGAGGAGCAGTGTTAAATAAGGGGTCATATATCGTTTTCAGTTTAGTAAAAGGATAACCCAATCCTTTCGTAGTCTTGGATATACTAATAAGATTGAATTTGATCCTTTGTACCGAGAAGCTTAGCTTGGCATCAAAGACACTTATCGGCTACATTAAGGACGGTCTACGGACCGTCTATAAAACACTCTAGAATTCAATGAATATGACCCTTCAGCGGCCATATTCAAGGAGATCATTTCACTTAAGTAGCTTATCTAAACTAAGGAAAAAAACTGCACTCGCCCAACTCCTGTTATAAACTTAAATTTTTGGAAGTCCTACTAGGATATTTGGCCCGTTAAGCGCTTGTAATGTGAACGGGATCTATAGGAAGAAAGAAGGAAAGAGAGCGCTGTGTTTTACTCTTGTATGCGGTTTTTTGCGAAGACGTGGAATTCAAGTAGTAATAGTACGTTTTCTTTTAGTTTTGTGGACAGGCATACGAAATCGCTTGAGTGCTTTATGCAAGACTGTCTCAGAGAGTTTAGCTTACATGAAGAAAGAACGAACGGGCACAGTAGAATCGCAAAGACTCTTCGGAAGAAGATAAACTCTCTATAACTATTTGAATAATCTAGCTGGCGAGATGGGGATCTGACATATGCACACCATAGTACCCGGAGAATACGATAGCATATATAAATCAATGTTTTCTTAAGTCTTGTTGCTATTGATAGACGGGGATATTTTTATTTAAATTCTTCAAATATCATATTATAGGTGGCGCACATGAAAAAACTAGGATCTTGAAAATTCTCGTATCATTACGTAGGAATTTTAGGGATTTTAAATGAGTTTTTTTTTAAGGAAAATCGTAGAGATTTACTATTTACTACATCGAAAGTTATCATACACAAATATTTATTCAATTTTCTCGGGTATCAATGCATGTGTGCTCACATGTCACATATGTCAGATAAATACATGGCAGTTAAGCGCTTGTCCTACATTTCTATACGTTTCTGAGCTTTTATTGTTCACCTTTACGGTACTGGCAAGTTTTCACGCTAGATTTGAAATGAAATCCCAATGGATCAACCTTAAATCCGAAAAGCTTTACAATGCCAATAAAGCAGAAATATTTTAAAATTCAAAGCACATTCAATCCAGTGCTTACATTGACTGGCGAAGCGTACATTTCTAATGTCAAAATAAATGTATTGTGCACATAAGCTTATACACATATTTATATGTATGTACGGACATACATACATTTTCTTTAGAGGGACTGTATAGGTAAGACTGTTGGTCAAGTGGCTATGAGTGCTTTTCCAATGTTACTAGGAATTCGCATGCACTACATACAAGCGGGCAGTATCACTACAAAGTACCTAGTCATGTACATATGTACATACTCGTATACATACAAAAGTACACTTATACAACGTACATTTTTGACATTATTGCTTACAAATGACGTAGATGGGTCAGAAAGTAATACATATCTTTTCCCTGGATATACACACATGCATACATACTTATGGATACATCTTCGTTTAAACACAAACAAAGGTATGTATTTTTCCTTCGAAAATAAAAATTCATATTACATATAAGCGAAAAATTGCATATACATATGTAAGTGCATATCTACTATGTACATTAGGGTGGCCCTTAAATGTAGGAAGCAAGTTTTTACATCAGATTTCCTAAGCCTCAACGCCTACGTCGATGCTACTATAGTCGGAGATATCACTTATGAATTTTTTGTTCCTATTGGAGTCGGTTAAGGCTTGTCGCACTGGGGTCATCCAAGCGTCTTAATCGAAAAAAATCATTTACATACGTATATATGTACATACATATGTATGTTAGGACAGGTACATTTTTTTACTATGCACGTATAGCATAGGAGGATTCCATTTGTTATTCTAATCCAATTTTCCGAAGAAACAATGGGTCTAAAATCAATTTGGAATTAGCCAAATTGGGAAAATGAGTTTCAAAGAAAATGTGAAAATTTTCACTGTTTCGGCCTTTGGTGGAAGAAAAAGGTAAGTGCAGAAACGGCTTTCTCATGCCAAAAAATCCTGCCTAGCATGTTTTTATATAAAATTTAAGCACTTACATATTTACGACACCACAGCAAAGTCTTGAAGGGGAGAAAGGCGGGCGTTTGGGGAACGTTTAACGTGTTAAGTTCTCACCCAGTAAGATTTTTCTAAATATAAAAAATTAAGCGTATTTTTTTTTGTTAAAAATATATATATTTAGCACTTCCTCAAAGCTCATGAGTTTTGCATTTATTTTATACGGGAAATAAACACTTATTCGTAGAAATGTTACAGAATATTTGAAAATCAATATTTTTCGATCGGAAGACGTTGTGTCTCTTCAGGAGACTTTCAATAATAATACCCAATCGTTTACTTACCCATTTTCAATATTAACTATTTTTTGGGTCATCTAAGAAACCTAAAAAATGCAATGGGGGACCCATAAAAAATCGCTTCCATTAAAAAAATTTTAAATAAACAATTATACTTTATTATTGTAAGTCTCCTGGAGAGAAATAGTGTTTCCGATCTAATTTTCAAGAGTTCTGTACCCTTTCCACGTCAATGGTTTTTTCCCATATAAAATACACGGAAAACTTTGTGGCAGTTCTAAGTATCTTTTTTTCCACCAAAAAAAAAATAAGGTTATTTTTTATTCCATTTAGAAAACTTCTTATGTGCGATAGCTTAATATTTTAAAGTTTTTTGGGACCACCCTAATGTACATTTATTAAAAAAAAATGTTTATATGTGCATTCCACGTATGTACGGTTGGTTATCACTATTACCACAACAGTTTAAGCGCAGGCACGTGCCGCTGTCACTTGGAACCATTCAACTGCCAACATTTAAAAGTATTTTCAAAGTTTCATTCCTTTTCTACTTTGGAGGATTTTCAGCTCTTAGGCTTGTGTGAAATGTTTTATTGAAAATAATGACAGTAGGGTATTATATGGGATTTAAGATGCAGAGTGAAATGGACAGGCGTTTGGTAGAGAAAAACGAGTGGGGTTTCGTTAAACTGTTGGCTAAAAGTAGCAAAAAAAAATGTGTAAGAAAATTAATATGTACGTTAGTACATTTATAGAAACTCGGAACTTAAACATCTATATATCGATACAATATTTTTAATTAAAAAAAAAAATGTATGTATTCGTATATTTGCGTTCAAAAATAATCATTAGACTGGGGATTTTTAGGCAGCAAACGGAGCCTAGAAATATGTACCACTTATATTTTTTGGAGTGATTTTCGGTTCGGTTTTGGCAATTCAAAATAAAAATGGTTCGGTTCGTAGTTCGGTTCAAAGCACGAAAAAGCGACGGTTCGGTTCAAAAACCGGTTCGAAGCCCTGCAATAAACATCCCAAAAAATGCTTAGAATAACCCTTCAGAGCATTTCAACGCGCCAGCAATACACACGCTATTGTACATACATACGTATGTATGAATTTTTTTTTAACGTATGAGTCCATATACATAAATATACATACATAAAGTTTAACAACATTTACTTTTATTGTTTTTCATTAGCAAACCAACGAAATGGTCAAATGAGTTTTGGTTTCGTAATAAACGCACGCGTAAGCGCCTGTAAATATGCAAAGTTTACTACACTCATTGCGTAATTTGCATAATTAAATCGCAGTTGAACGCATTAACATTCAGACATATTAATATTGCTTACATAATCATGTTTATCTGCGAACATGTGTAAGCTTTCGGATAAACATTTAATTTGTTTTATCAACACCTGGATAAAATATGCAAAACAAACAAATAAGTAAACACAAATTTAAAGCACTCTAGAAATTTAAACAAAAATATCAGGGCCAAGTTAAAAAAATTTAAGTTACATTCCTATTTAGTTTTCTGGCTTCTGCCTTTTCGGCTTAAAATATACTTCACTTGAGCATTGCATAATTTACTCATCATATATATTATATTTAAAAAAATTAAAAAAATAACAAATGACTCAATTAATTCAATTTAAAAAAAATTACATAAATATTTATATTTCCATATATTATTTTTTTATGTTATGCTAATAAAATTTTTGCATTTATCATGTAAAAAACAAGTAAAGGGAGAACTTTTTTTAATGAAGTATGAAGCGTGAAGGTTCATATATGTATGTATGTACTTATCAGTATATAATTACGCACATAAACTACTATCTAAATGTACATAATATCTTTTCTATACAAAATCCATATTAAAGATATATTTATGCATAGTATGTAGGTACTTTTGAATGAATTCGTACCAAAGAATTCAATGAGCTTCTGAGTTCTTGAAAAATACATTAATGCATATTCAGTAAGGAGTAAATTTTTTCATAATTTTATGTTTTGTAGCTCTCTGAAAGAAAATATTCTTATTCGGTCAAAAAATATTCGTTTCTGACTATTCTATAGGAGTTCTTAAAAAAAAGTTATATTTTCCTGCTGTTAAATACATGGAAAACTTTATAGCTCTGGCGGAATGCTGGAAAAGCGGATGGCTGGAAAAATATTATATCACCGCAAATCGTGCGGATTTATAAAAATTATCACTTTTTTATAAAGACCGCAAATTTAGTCGACTTATAATATATTGGGAATTCCAATTTTATTTTTTTTTTTAATGTATATGAAGATTTTGGGTTTGGAATATTTACTATACTGACACAAATTCAATTTGTGTTAACAAAATAATGACCTATGTATGTGCATATCGCACATCTAGATCTAAAGTGCGATCAACTCAAAAAAGAATAAATTTGGGCGATTTTTTTGCACAAATCAATTCATAGGACTTACATCCACTTAATGGAAATATTTTTTCTTTATGATTATATACATTAAATAAAAAACTACTGTTATACCTGTGTTCGGATTAATTGCGTTGAATCTGTACGATTTACAAGCAATTAAATTTACCTCTATGAATTTTTAGTTAGCTCACTTTAGATCTAGGTATGCGATATGTATGTACATATACATTAGGGTGCCCATCGAGATAATTTTTTTTTTTTATTTCAAGTCCCGATCCCCTTATTTCCTTACTTTTTATAAGAAATACTATTGCTTATTTTTATAAATTTTTTAAAAATCATTTGGAGGTCGCGGCTTGTCATTTTATTTCCGAAAATAAGGTTTTGTAGATTTATTAGGTTTTCAATTTTACAAATCGAGCAAGAAGATTTATGGGCCGTGAAAGTGATGTATAATAATTTATTGTTAGACTTCGATTGTTGGGAGTTTTCATCGGGAAAATAAAAAAAAAACATTTTTTCTAAATTTTTTAAATTTTGACCATCACCAAATTCCACAATATCAAAATATGTAGCAGTATCTAAAGCTAAATCTATTTTAAAATAAGCTGATACCTCTTCTTAAATACGGCCTTGAATTTACATATGTATATTGTTTATGTACCGGACTTTCTGATTTTTTGAGCACTGTGGCTAAGGAATTCTTCAGTATTTATTCAAAATTGATACACAATCGCTGTTTAGAAAAAAAGTGGTTTTCCAAAAATTATTAGGAAAATGGGGGGGGGGCACGGTTTTTCTTCGTTTTTTTACGTTCATTGAATTATAGTATAAAAGAGAGACCTTCAAACACTTTTGTGATTCTACAAGAACTTTAAAGCATTTGTCTGCGTTCTTTAGAATACTTAAAGCCTTCTAAAAAAATAAGTGTTCTCGAAAGTAAATTTTTGAATCTTTGAGATTTTGTAGATATTATTTCGAAATTTCGGGATATTTTCCGTATCTTTTGGGTCTATTACAACGAGTTTTTTCGCATATTTATTCTTGACATTTTTAACCGCAGCCTGCAAGGTTGTAACTAATTTTAAAATCATTGAAACCACATACTGGTATGTTCATATGTATGTATGTATGTATGTATTTCCAAAGCTTCATGTATTTTACAATCACCATTAAACATTTTATTTATGTGAACTGGGTATTTTTCCTTCCACCGTTTTCTGACGTCTGGCAAATGAATAAATGATTATTGCCATCCGAGTTCCATTTTCATACGTTTATTGTGACAGCTGTCATCTGCAATGTCTGTTTAGTAGCCAGGTTCAATTCATCATCAGACAGCTAGTCACTGCAGCACGCGAATAAGAATGAGAAAGAAAGCGGAAAGCATAAACAATAATCATAATTTTTAAAAAGGTTCATAAACACATGCATGATACATTTAAGTTACATGCATTTATTTGGACGCAAGGCATCTTGTGAATAAGTTTGCACTAAAAATTTTATATTCAAAATTAAGAAAATAAAGGTAACATTTTAACTTGAAGTTTGATAAACTCAGCAACAGAAGTGTTCGTAGAGGAATTTCTTTTAAATATTCAATATCGACGGCTGAGTGAAAGGCAGCTCTATCTCGGTACCGGTGCGAAAACGCCCTGCCTCTGCAAATGATTGAAAAAGGCCCTAATTCAGATTTTTTTGAAGAATGCCATATCTCAGCAAATGGCTCAAAAACGGAATATCTCAGCTGCCAATATATTTAATTTATACCATTTTTGAATCGAGTTCTGAGACACGGCGCTCCGCAACCAAATTCTCAAAGAGGGCCTTTTTCAACCGTTTGCTGAGGTAATGTGTGTTTCAAACCGGCAGCGGAGATAGGGCAATCTTCCACTCAGCCGAGGATATGTACACTGCCGGAATAAAGTATTGGCACAGCAAATTTTCCACAATATATGCAACAATTTTTATTCTAATATTTTTCGTCCAATTTTATATAAAAATATGTTTCATTCTACAACAAAAAACATAAAAATATAATTCCTAAACTTTGTGCAAAACTCGCGAAAATTCAGCAAATTTTCAACTTCTTAATCAGATTTTCTAGAATTTTTTTGAGTATGTAGTTTTGCAGCCCATTTAATTTTAGTAAACAAATGCAAGTTTGGAGTTAGTCAAAAATCGTATTGGTTTTTGAGATTTTTTTTTTTGTTGCAGGTGTTTTGCATTTTTTCCATATAAAGTATTTTTGAAAAAAATGTTTTGAATGGAAGAGACTGCGTGAAAAAAAATTCCAAAATTCAACGGTAATTCCTACCTACTTAAAACTTGTACTTTATTATAATAAAATGGATTGGGCTACAAATCTGCGTATTCAAAATAATTTAAAAAAATCTGATTACAAAGTTGAAAATTTACATAAAATTTGCTGAATTTTCGCGAGTTTTGTACAAAGTTTAGGAATTATATTTTTATGGTTTTTGGTGTAGAATGAACCATATTTTTATACAATATTCGCCGAAAAATATTAGAATAAAAATTATTGCATATATTGAGAACAATTTGCTGTGCCAATACTTTTTACCGTGAGTGTGAACTTAGCACGGTGCGTAGGCAACTGGCTGAGTCAGCTGGGGTCGTTGCATCGAATCCCACTGAAAGAAGTCTGATGAGGAAATGTAGTGATTTCCGAAATAGCTATTATTGTTGCTTTTTCACAATAATTTTGCATTAAAAACGGCCTTAAGCTCAATAAAAATTGTTGGAAACAAAATTTATTTAAAAAAATCATCTTCACAAATATATGTTGTACAAAATCGCGTCTTAAAGAAAGGTCATAAATACACGGTCGGATTCAATATTTAGTGTCATAGTTAAAAACAGGGACCGCAAACAACGATTATCCTTTGAAATTTCAACTCAAAAAATCACGCGGAAAGAGAAATGCTACGTGCATAAGGAGTAGACCAATATATTTCTTATTACTCGGAGTATCTTCAGCGGCACTGATTTTTATTTTTTGATTTTTACTTATAAAAGTCAAGTTTAATCATTATATTTTGAGTTTTATTTTTTACCCAGAAAATAATCGTTATGTTTTCAGTTTTATTTTTTGCTCGGAAAATAATCGTTACGTTTTAAGTTTTATTTTTTGCTCGGAAAATAATGGTTACGTTTTAAGTTTTATTTTTGCTCGGAAAATAATCGTTATTTCTTGAGTTTTATTTTTTGCTCAGAGAATAAAACTTAATTTTTGTGTATGCGCATGCGCATGTGTGAATAGGCAGGGGGCGGCTGCATTGAACCTTTAACGCCACTGTGGAGTGGGTAATGAAAATACAGATACCAGGGCAGAAACAAAGAGAACCACATTTCTAAAGAAAAAGTGCAAAAAAGCGCATACGCATACGCAAAAATTAAGTTTTATTTTCCGAGCAAAAAATAAAACTTAAAACGTACCGATTATTTTCCGAGCAAAAATTAAAACTTAAAACGTAACCATTATTTTCCCAGCAAAAAAGAAAACTTAAAACGTAACGTAACGATTAAAAAGTGATTTTTATAATAAAACTTATAACCGTTACGGTCCCTGGTTAAAAATTAAATTATCTTGAAATAAACATACATTTTTCATTGGTAAGACCTAGAGAAAATGACTTATGACATTTTCTTTAAACTGTTTTTATTAAAAAATTCACTTGAACATTTCATTAAATACGAATCAGTTGAACACACTAAAAAATTGTAAAACTTTGTTTTATATAGATCTAACTAAAGGAAGAAAAACCCATTTCACAAAATTAAAATCAATCGCCCCTTTCGCTTTACATTTTTACTTTTCAGAGCGCTTCGTCAAATAACACTTTCAAACTGATCATAGGAACACATGCAAAAGGTAAGGACATATTTCGATACCTGAAACATCATTTTAGCCCACCCAAGAGAATAAAGCTCAAAAATCGATAAGTTATTTTTGAATTTATGCGCACGAATTGGGGACCAAATATCTGTGTGGGCCGATTTGAAAATGATTCCAAAAATCTCATAATTTGGTTTCTGTTGATAAATTTTTTTTAAATTTGTATGCAGACTTTTAAGCTTAATTTCTTGTATCGTTTGATGTAATTTTTTGGAAAAAAATATTTTTAAAAACTAATTTTATCTATACATAAATATCAATATTTTTACCAAATATTTTGGAGGAAATCTTTAAATATAATAAACTTTACAAGTCCGATGGAAAAATAGTACCGATTTTTTTGTTGTTTTTTTTTTTAAGAGTGATGCATCCTTATATACATATGTATGTACTTATAAAATTTCACTGACAATCATACACGCGAATTCCATTTCATATCGACGCTTAGTACATACACTTTGACAAGCTTTTCTTACACCCCACTTCACTTGCCACTCAGTCAATCGGATCAACAGTCCTTTAGTATCTTTAGTTAGATACTTACAACAAAGTGTGTCAACAATTGTTTTAAGTGGCAACATCTGTGTGAATTTCTAACAAAAACTTTTTCAATGGCATAGATACTAACTACTACATGCGGTAGCGAAAAGGGAATGAGCAAGTTCGCTTACTTTTCTTTAACCTTACGCAAAAGCATCCGCAAAACCCAGTTTTTGGATTTTGGTTAGCACATCTATTTTCCTTTAAATGTTGCACAAGGTGTGGGATTGAAGTGTTCATGCATGGATGTTAGTGTCGTATAAAATTCTTCTTGAAGTGCCCCTTACTGGCTAATGGGAGTGGAAACACTTCTCGCAGCCACTTTACTTCTTAAGTGGCAGCGACGAACGTTAAAGGCGGCGAAAAATGGCAGAAATGGTAGAAATGGTAGATATGTGATATCAAGTGTGTGTGCATGTGCACACAAATGTGCTTATGAATGTATGCCTGTATGTAAGAAGTCGTGATTTTTTCCACCGTACGACAAACGCGTTTTGAAAAAAGATTTGATATTTAAAAGGCACCACTTCAGGTTGTGTTCATTTTCTATGTATGTACTCGCATTATAATGTCTTTTTGTTTTTAGTTGGCAATAAATTTAAAAAACGACAACAAAATAATTTGAGTTCAAATCGAAAAGCTCGAAAAGCGTACATGAAAGTAATATTTTGCGGATTCCTGTCAATATCGAACTGTGAAATGAGCCAGTATATGGCTTAGGTCCTGTATATCTCTTTCAAGGAGCTTTCTAAAAGAATTAAATTGCATTAGACCCGTTAAAGGCCCTTAGCACATTCATTGAGTGCAGCTTTGGCTACCATCATTGTATTTAACGGCAGTTCTTAAAACCTCTTAGTAAGGAGCAATTGTTTCATTACAGCAGGTCCCTAAATTCCGCCTACACCGTACCACCTTGCAGGCAAAGAAAAAAGTATTTTTGCAAGGCAGTTTGGAAAAAAAAAACATTCGGCTGAACCCATAGGGGGTTGCCTTTTTACAATTTTCGGTGATACTTACATTTCGCAATAAAAAAAATATTTTAAAATAGTTCTTCTCAGGGACCTTATGATAAAAATCGTAATTTAACCGCCAACAATTGGATTTATGTTTTACCAAAACAGTAAAAAAAAACAAAAAAAAATTTTAATTCTTAATGTACTCATTTTACTCAACTTCGGTGTAAAAAAATCATAACTCAAGTTATTGCAGAGTGCACCCCATAATAAATACTATACTTAAATATTGCGCAATACTCAGGGCTACCATTGCGATTTATTTAAATTTTTTTTTGAGATGGCATATTGTCAAAAACTAATTTTTTTCATAAAAAGATTTGTAGGTGAAAAATTAAAAAAAAAAAAATTTTAATATTCATTTTCATAGAGAATTTTGATGTGTGTATGTGTGATTTTTTTCAGATTTTTTCCTCGCCCCGTTCTCAAGATATTTGGAAAACTATTAAATCGATTTGTTTTTGTTTTTGTGCTGTAAAGTTTTTAAAAATGTATTAATCAAGCTCAAATTTCATATTTATTTGTTATTTATGTTTATCCATCAACCCTAAAAATTTGAAATAAATCAAACACGTGAAGTGTGAACCCCGTCCATTTTGGTATGGAACGCCCTACATATTCTGAGCAAGAGTGCTTATTTTTACTTTTTTTAATAGAGCTTTTTTAAGCTTTCATTTAAATACAATTTCCGGGTGGAATCTGGTTTTTTGTCGAAAAATGCAACAACTCGTGAGATTTGCTCATATTCGCAAAAGTAATAAAATATCCTCATATCAAATAAATTTTCGCTTACAAAATCATCAAGCGAAAGTATTACTTAATTAGGGGATTCACAAGACGTGTTAACCGTCGTAAAATCTTAAGCTTAACACTTGTTTATGTAAAATAGCGGTTAAAATGGTTGGGGGGTTGGCTAATTATATATTCTTTATCAGTTTAAAAGAATTTTGGTTTAGTTAGAAATCCCCTAAAACCATTTTAATTAAAAAAGATGTTAACCTTAAGATTTTACGACGGTTAACACGTCTTGTGAATCCCCTAAATGTAACCAAAAATTTGTGAAAAGTTAAAACGATTCATGTGTTTATTCGCATACTTGCTTACGTATGTATGTGTACACATGTATTAAAATTATTCATCGCACTTTATCTTCTATAAGACATCATTTTGGTTTTGTTGTTTCTTTCCTTTTTTTTTGTTTTTTTGAACAGCCAGAGTGTACGAATACGAGCAGTTTAACAAGTTTTCAATTTGAATTTATATGTCGCAGGTTACCTTTCACAAGCGTGTGCATACGCTAGTCACCGTTATTTACTCATGTACTATTGTTTGCCAAACTTTGTTGAAATACTGTCATTACTTTGTTGTTTTAAGTTGAAGAGAGAGAGAGCGATTCGTTCATACTCGAACCTACATTTATACGTGTATGTGTGAATGTACTTATCTACGATTGCAGTCGTGCTCTGTTGCTTACTTGTTGGTTTCATATGTAAGCACCTTAGTTCGCATACTCCCAGTAAACATGTTATAGAAACTTTGTTGAAACGCTGATTGATTAGAGAAGAGATTTTGTTGGTAATGCGATAAGAAAACTTTTTATACAATTTTGATAACTTTTAAGATTTTATTTCGAGTATTTTACGAAAACATGGCAGTAAATAAATTCGTAA
>NW_023458564.1:37384034-37399936 GCF_013731165.1 Rhagoletis pomonella | reverse complement strand
TAGCAACAGGCAAATTCACTCGAGGCGTGCGATGTGTGAAAATTTTACTGGTCCGCTGATGAAACACAAATACGGGGATCAATGTGAAATGTGTACCGTTAATTTTGTGCTTACCAAAATTGCGCATATATACATATATGCACCATTCGATCACGCACGGCCGTTGGCCACTCACCACTGCCGCTGGCCATCAACAAATATAGCCAAGTATGCAACCTCAATGAATTGAAATGGCTCAGCACCATTTGCTGCAAAGTTTACGTCTTTGTTTGTTTTCTTATTGAATTTAATCGTGTACGGCAGTGCGTATACGCAACATTTGTCGAGGTGGGAGCGATACCTATACCGTAATCAATGCATGTGACGAAGGCATAGTGACGCATTAACAAATACTCGTACAATGCCAGCTCAATTTCACCGCCAATACATAGTTCATGAAATGCTATAAGGGTGCGTATGTTTTTACATATATATTTGGTATGCCCAATGAACCAAAGTTGGAACAAACCGTGGTCAATATGATACTCAGTAAAATGGAAGGAGGCCCTGCTGAGCTAACAGGCTACGCCTATTTTGTCTTCGTCGTAGTACGAAGGAATGTATTTGTCCACACTCAGCTCACTGTTGAGGCTAACACTACATGGGATAAATCTTTGGGCAACCCAAGAAGGACCTAACCTCTCCTATTGAATCTTCACGGCAACCTGCCGAATGATATTATTCCATGGATATTGGTCTTATAGACAGCAGTGAATAGGTAATCCATTAGCAAAAAAGTAGAGAGTGTATATGTATATTGTAGATTATATATAATTAGCATGGCAGGGGTACTTAGAATCTCACCGCCGGAAGCGCACTATTTTTACACCGTTGCATATTCTACCGGCAGATATGACGGCCTACAATATACGTTCAAAATTGTTGTCAGGCTTAGTGCTATAAGTCAGCTTGTATGCTGGCGATACAGTCACTGTGGTATAAGGGGCACAACTTCTGCCCCAACCGACTACGAGGTCCGGGATCTTTGTACTGAACAGCTACATAATTATTGACCTCGAAGGCACACCGGCATGCACAACGAGGAGTACAATAACAGATTTGGATAAATATCGCTATAATATGGTAACACTAATACTATCCACTATCAAAAAGCGTGAACTAAATCGCAAGGATACAGGCTTTCAAGACAGCGCAAGCTCAGCTGTGGGCTAAACATAGTAAAACTGCGTGTTTAGTTTTTCTCTCTGACGCCGGGATTTTTTTTAAAGGACTTTGTAGTTTCAAAGACATGACTAATTCCAAACATTATTTAAAACAATTTACTTTAATGTAGAAAAACAATATGGACACCAAATGGAAGAGAAAAGCCTATAGAATTATAAAAAATTAAAATTGTTTGCTGGTTTTGTTTGGTTCACACGTATGAATAGGTATTGAAAATGTCCTTTTAATAAGTTTTATTGTTTTAAGCGAATTAAGTTAGAAGAACGAAATTCGAGGATGTGGTCGAGTGTAGATTAATCCTTAACACATGAATTTTTCGAAAATAATAATTTTAAAATTCCAAAGATATTCACCGATAAAATGTGAAAATGATATTTTCAATAGATACCTAATCATCCTTATATATCAAAAAATTTAATCGGTCATAATTCTACAGAATTTTCTCTTTAATTTGATAGTAAACTGTTTTTCAACATTGCGCTGAATTTTCTTTAGTAATTTTTTGAAGTAATTATATTTTTCAAATTTCAAAGTCCTTCAAAAAAAATTCTAACATCAGAGAGGAAAACTACAAACGTAGTTTTACTATATTTGGCCCATGGTTTTGCGAATAAAAAAAAATTTTTTTGTGTAAAATTTACTGTCGCACGGTGTAATTAATAATTTATTAATTATTTTTCACCCACAAATATTTGGCTCACGGACGGAAAAGCCGCCTTTCTTACAAAATTCGCAATTATCTCAGAAACTATTGATCGCATATAATTTTATAAAGGTACCATTTTAAAGAAAATTAAATTTTCTGTAAAATGAGCAATTCATCGCTAGTTTTTCACCCTTCAGAATCTACAATTTTTTTACCGAAATTACAATTATCTTAGAAACTATTAGTCCGGCATAATTTAGCTTAGGAACTTTTTTATAAAAATTACATTTGCGGTCGAAATGTAAGCTGAGAGAAAAAAATTGTTAAAAACTTTGATTGACTTGGCCGAAAACCTTCATATTTCGCACTGATATTTTTTTAAGGGGCACCGAAATTGCGCATATGGAAACTGTGCATTTAGACGTTATTTCGGTTTCAACCGAAACTGTGCATGTATGCTTTATTTCGGTTTTTACCATATGCATTATTTCGGTTTTAAACCGAAACTGTGCATGTATGCATTACTTCGTTTTTTTTCATATGCATTATTTCGCTTTTAAAACGAAAGTATGCATATGCATAATTTCGGTATTTTCTCATATGCATTATTTCGGTTTTCAACCGAAACTGTGCATGCATGCATTATTTCGGTTTTTGTTATATGCATTATTTCGGTTTTCAAACGAAACTGTGCATGTATGCATACCTTCGTCTTTCACATATGCATTATTTCGGTTTTCATCCGAAACTGTGCATGTATGCTTTATTTCGGTTTTGAACTGAAATTGTGCATGCATACATTATTTCGGTTTTTGTTATATGCATTATTTCGGTTTTCTAACGAAAGTGTGCATATGGATAATTTCGTTTTTTCTAATATGAATTATTTACTTCTACTTAGTAAGGGTTTTAATCCCTAAGCGCAGAGAAAAGAGAAAAGAGAAAAGTTATGCGCAAAAATACTTCCGCCCTTCTTTTCCGGCAACACAGAAAGGAGAATTCTACTTAGTACGGGTTATAACCCCTAAGCGCGGCCGAAGGCCGCCTACTCAGAAAGAAGTTCGTTTTCATGTATGCACTATTTCGGTTTTTGTCATATGCATTACTTCGGTTTTGAACCGAAACTGTGCATGTATGCATTACTTCGTCTTTCACATATGCATTATTTCGGTTTTCATCCGAAACTGTGCATGTATGCTTTATTTCGGTTTTTACCATATGCATTATTTCGGTTTTAAACCGAAACTGTGCATGTATGCATTACTTCGTCTTTCACATATGCATTATTTCGGTTTTCATCCGAAACTGTGCATGTATGCTTTATTTCGGTTTTAGCCATATGCATTATTTCGGTTTTGAACTGAAATTGTGCATGCATACATTATTTCGGTTTTTATCATATGCGTTATTTCGGTTTTCAAACGAAAGTGTGCATATGCATAATTTCGGTTTTTCTAATATGCATTATTGCGGTTTTCAACCGAAACTGTGCATATATGCATTATTTCGGTTTCTTTCATATGCATTATTTCGGTTTTCAACCGAAACTGTGCATATATGCATTATTTCGGTTTTTTCGTATGCATTATTTCGGTTTTTTTCGTATGCATTATTTCGGTTTTTTTCATATGCATTATTTCGTATGCACAGTTTCCATATGCACAATTTCAGGGTGCCTTTTTTTAAGCATTATGAAAATTCTTAAATTTCGAATTTTCAGTCCACTCAAATTCATATGGGTTGAAAATTGGTAACATACGCATTTTTCGCATGATGGTTTATTCCTTTGGAATACTTGATTTGCTGGACCCACCGCCATCTTAAACACAAGGGTCGTCAGCGCTTTTTCAAGAGGAACATTTATTTTAGTGCCTAAGCTGAATTATGCACCAAAGTTATAGCCAATTTCCATAAAAAGCTTCACTGTATTATACATAAATATGTATAAATAAAAAATAACCTTCATTTTTTGCTAAGAAAAAATATTATAATAAAACGCTATTTTTGATACCACTTTTTATAGAAATTTTAAGCTCTAAAAATTTTAACATATTCGCTTGCCTGGTTGCTGTGAATAAATACATGATGCAGCCAGAATTGGTTTCGCGCACTATGTATGTATGTTTTGATTACAAATATTTACTCAAAGTTTATATAAATTTCATTTGTGTACATTAAATTTTGTTGTGGCTGTTGTTTGTCGTTGTCGCTTGCATTTGTAGACGACTTCGTTCAGTTGTTATTAAGCACATACATATTTACATAATAGGGATGTTTCGAATGTCATATTTTTCACGCTCGCGAATGCGAATGTGCGAATGCGAATGCGAATGTTAGGAATAATATTAAAAAAGCTGTAATCAACTTAAATAATCGGTTTTATTACTTAAAAATTGTGTAAATTATTAGAACATTGAACGAGTACTTAAACTATACAGTATTTAAAACTAGTAGTCAAAGTCCACCAACCACCGAAATTAGCTCGTTTTTTTTAAGATAAACCTGCAATCGAGCTTTAATTTCACATTTCCTTATGTCATCAGATTTTATATCCAAGCCTTCGCTTTTGCTGAAGGAATCTGCAATTCGCTTATAAGACTTTTAGCTGTACTTGTTGAAGGCCCATTGATATACTACCTAACCGTTTAGCGCCCGAAGCCGGTTATTGTCCGCACCATAGTTAGACCGACTTAGAGCCATTTCAACAATATTAGAGTGGACTCTCAGCCCATGTACACAATCGCATTCGCAAAACATTCGTATCCTTTGGTGCGAATGCGATTGCAAATATTCGCAACATCCCTGGCACATACATATGTACATAAATATACGAGTGGTGCACTTGCAATGCCAATAGCAATAAATAGTTGCTATTGCAATAGTGCAATTGCATTTAATCAATGAGCTTATTGTTGTCGTTTTTGTACTATATTATGTTGCCAATATACCTACGCACATTAACTCTTTCACTGTACGCATTGCCGAATTTCAATGGGCTCCATTTGCGGTTGGGTCTGTGTGGCGCCTTTCAATATTCTCATTGAGTGAATGGTCTGATTTTATTTATTTACATACTACATTGGATTTGTTTTCCATGTAATTTGTAACTACTTTTGCCGTCATTTGTAATCATTACCCACTGGCAGTCGATTCGTATTGTGAAATGTTTCATTAATTTGTCGCTGTTAGTTTGTTCAAATGTAATTTTTGGCGTTAGTGCAAAATTCAATTAGTATTGGTAAAATCAACAAACAAATAGCTTTACAAATAACCACAACGCTATTGTGATGCATGGATTTCACATAACTACTACATACATAAATTAGTTAAATTTTTATAGTTATGGGGCTATGTTGCAAGTTTTAAATGGCGACTGGTACCTGGTAAGCAGTGGCTTTTTGTAAAAATTAGGTTCAAATTTTAGAGTTCAGTTTTTTATTTTGAATGTAAATTTTTGAGATTTTGGAAAAGGCAATACTATATTCGACATTAACAAGTCTATTTTGCATGTTATCGATGGTTTTTAACCGAAAAAATTTTATTAAAAAAAAATTTTACCAGTTGTTGTCACTGCGATTCTAGGTACGATTCAATTTACCGGTTACAAGAGTGCACAGAATACGAAAGGCGTTTAAAAATTTACAAGAACTTTATTTGCCGGTTACAAAATCTTGTATCAGAACAATGGACTTCAATGACAGAGGGAGGCTTTGGGTGTAGAGATTGGGTGTAGAGATCCTTCCTTGACATCGAGGGCACCTTCGATAATACATAACCGGAGACCAAAATAATAATTATTTCAGGGTTTAGTTTTAAAGGAGTCATCAAAATTTTCGCAAGAATTTTAAAAGTCTTTTGCTAATAACTATGTGTGAAAAAATTTTTTAAGTCATTGAAAACTATTATTAACATATAGAAGTCTTTTCATAACAATTATCAACGAGATAAATACTTTTAAGTCTTAAATAACTTTTATTTTGAGACTAATATTATAGAAGTCTTGTAATAGTAATCATTAGTGCGAAAAATGTTGTATATAGTCCCGAACGGATCCCAAACTAAGTCCCAACTGGGCCCAAACTATCCCCCAACTAATGCCGAACTGATCCCCACCTAGCACCGAACTGATCCCCAACTAATCCTGAACAAGTCCCGTCTTTTAAGACTTAAAAAATTTTTTCGCACTCATAATTGTTATGAAAAGACTTTTATATTGTAAGTCTTAAAATAAAAGTCTTTGAAGACTTAAAAATATTTACCTCAACGATAATTATTATGGAAAAACTTTTAAAATAGAAGTATTTGAAGACTTAAAAATATTTATCTCTCTGATAATTATTATAATAGGACTTTTATAAAATAAGTCCTTGAATAATAATTATAGACGAATCGAAATACATTTATCTTAATATAGTGATTATTGATTGACTTTTATTCTTTTCTCTTATAATAGTTATGTCTCTGTACTAACAAGACTGGGTTTGTCATATCTTTCATGAATATACATAACGAAACTTTAAATTTAGCGTTTAGGTACATTTTTAATCATTTGTTTGGGATTTATACGTATTTACACTAAGTTTATATTGATGATTTTGACAGTGCTAGTCCTTGGCCATTTAAATTGGGTTGTTGTACAACAAAAGCTCGTATATGAACAATCAGAGCATCGGTCTTAAAGATTTTCTCAGTGGACTATCCTTTATTGGTTAGTAAATTATTTCACAAAACTTCACGGTTTTATCAATTAAAACCTCACATCTGAACAATGAATTATACGGGAGCTATAAAAAGAGTTGCCACCTGTTTAAAAAATAAAATTTTATTACATAATCAAAATTGATCAAACATCGCAATACGGGCGTCAAATGGCAAAGATTTTAAGAGAACTAATTTAAGAAAATATTTAAAAAAAATAATAATAATGCCATATGGGTATCAAACGAAAGAGATTTCAGAAAGTTCACTTACCAAAATATTTTAAAGAAGTTTACCATCTGTTTTAGTAACTAAATTCGATTAAACTATATAAAAGAAATATGTAAATATGGGTGTCAAGCGAAAGCAGTTCAAATCGCGGAATCTTAACCCTAAAAATAATTTGGAAAGGAGTTGCCACCTTTTTAAAAGGGTTCATTAAATTTAGTAAATGGTTAACTGAAATCTATATGCGTATCTAAAATCAAGTTTCTTAAAGTTTGTCATCGATAGATTCTTTGTTGACGTGGTCAGATTTTGGAAACACGTAGCATGAAAAGAGTTGCCACCTGTTAAAAACAATCAAATTCAATTAAATTATTTACACGAATTATTATAATATGGGTATCAATTAAAATGGTATTGAAAAGGCTGAGTTTCTAAAAACATGCGTTAGGGTTGCCACCTGTTTAAAGTTTATTAAGGGAATTAGGTAACTGAAATAAATATAACAAAATAGTTATTAGACAAAAGTAGTTAAAGAAGGTTGAACTTTAAAAATATTTTGAAGTGGGTTGCCACCTTTTTAAAAAGTTAAAATGAAATTATTTTATATGGTAAATGAATTTCTGTAAGATGGGTATCAATTGAAATGGCTTCGAAAATACTTCATTTCTACACTAAAAGAGGGAGGGTTATCACTTCTACAAAAAGACAAATTCAACTTGAATTAAGGAATTCGGTAATTGAAATATTAGTTAGCAACATGGGTGTCAAGCGAGAAAACCTTAAGAAGGTTTAGCTTAAACTTATTCTCATCTTCGGGTACATACAAACATCGGATAAAATTTATTATACTATTTGAGGGTCATGGAAGGTAGATATGTATAAAAAATACCAGCAAGCTTCTGCGTATATCATATCTTCGTTTTTCGGCCATCCTGCTTTTTCCTTCAACCCGTAGACATATACACTTACACATACTTTGTAGAAATGTACGTGGACCTACTTAAGTTTCAAACCAGTATTAGCAAATAGATACTTACACTCATTTTTATATACATACTCGTAGTCTCACGTATTGTCATAAACTTACACACATCTTTACACCAATCTGCTAGTATGTACATATGCCATTTATTGCAGCAGCATCCCCAGAGGGCTTTCCGCACAAATAAACTGGTGTAAGTTTGAAATTATTGCTGTCACTTTGGCAGTGAATTGGAAAAGTTTTTACAAAGTATTTACTCCCAACTTCCACTACTTATGTATATAAAAATTGTTTTGTTTTATTTTACTAGTATATGTGCATATGTACGAATGTATATTTATTTGTTTGTATACATACAACTCTTTGGCGGGCAGAATACCAAACGGCTTTCTGACAAGCAAAACAACGGACCAACGCTGGTATTCCGGATGTTGCTGTCAAATATTTTCAATGTCATGGCATTGGGTTCATTTATAATTTTGCGCAGTCAACTTTGGCGTCCACAAGAAATGGTATTACTAGATATGCCGTTATACTACATATATACATACTCGCAGATGTATGTCTGCATACGTATGTGAGTATATTTTAGTATTGCATAGATATTTATGGTAAAGGCTTTTAGTATACCACACACATTCCCATATACAATATCGTATATATGTGGTGGTTACATGCATTTGACTTGCATTGCCTGCTGGCTGCTTTTTCCTCCTACAGAGTTCGTGCTTCCAGTTGACATTCATTTTGCCGGCACGCTGCACAACTGCAAGTGACTCTAAGTGCATTTCACCATGACAAAGTATTGCCAGTATGTGTGTATTCATGTATAGATATGAACATTAGTTACAAACATATGCTTCATATAAAGCAAGTATTGGCATTTCAGATGTAGCGAACGCATGGCCTACAGGAAAATCTACATATGTATGTACTTGCTCTTGTGTCTTCACGTTTAGTTTTATAAAAATTAAGATTGAAAAGTAATGATTTCTATTCTATTATATTCTATCAACACTATGAATGACTGAAAAATCTACATATCTTGAAAGATGGACTGGGATGATTTGACTCAACTACTTTAAAAATAATTTTAGTAGCAAAAGTCTAACCGCCGCGGCCGGTTTCACCAGCAACCTAAAATTTTTTATGGGGCACCCCTTAATTTTATGCCACACTCACAAAAAACAAACATCCACGAAAATTACAAACTTTTTAACAAATCGCAAAAACTCGACAACAATTTTGGCTTGAAATCTGATAAACTCGATATGTTATTGGAACTTATTCATATAAATTCATAAACTCACTGAGTTAAAGTTTTTCAAAATTACAGCGTGGCGACGAATAACTGTTAACCAGGTTTTTTTTAGAAATAAAAGGGTCCTTTATAGATTTTGCGAAAAAGGTATTTTATTGTTAATTTTCCACAGATTTTACTTTAGTTGTATTAATTAGTTTTTAAATTTTAATCCCTATTTACATTTGGCAGCAGTGTAAACTTTGAAAGAAAAGTTAATTTGGCACGCGGGCCTTCGTCAATTAATTTATTCCATATCTTCTGTAACCATAGGCTAATTTTCTCCATTTTGAGTCCCTTATACTCCCCCTTCTGTCTAGCATAAGGCCTCATACTCAAAAATCTAATAGACTCGGAACTGGTGACTAGGACGGCCATTCATTCGAACAACCCTATACAGTTTTTCTCTTTTTTTGTCTTTTTTTATACAATGCCTAAGAAAAAATACACCTGAAAAAGACTTGCGTGCCAAGTGAACTTTTCTCTCAAAGTTTACACTGCTGGCAAATGTAAATAAGGGTTAAAATTTAAAAACTAATTAAAACAACTAAAGTAAAATCTGTGGAAAATTAACAATAAAATACTTTTTTCGCAAAAGTAATGAAGGACCCTTTTATTTCTCAAAAAAACCTGGGTAACAGTTATTCGTCGCCACGCTGTACATTTTTTTTCGGAATATAATTTTTTCAAGCCCTGGGAGCGACGCCTAAAATATATTTTTTTTATTTTTTTATTTTAGTGATTGTCTTTATTTTGTACGCAGAAGAAAATAAAGAGTGCCCCACGAATTTGATATTTCTAAGAACCACCCTAATGTATACGTACGTAGCTCCAGGTAGTGTTGATTTATTTATTGAAACTAGAAGTGCCAGTTACAATCGAAATTCGACCGTTTTTTTTTAGTTTGTTAAGAGCTTTTTAAGAGCCTTGGAAAGGATTTTTAACTTAACACGTCCTTTAGCTTATTAGGTACAAAATTACTTATCGGAAAATCTTCTGATTTGGAACTAAAGCGTCACTACAATATTTTAAATCTTTGAAATCTTTCGGCAGTACTTGGAATTGACCCGATACATTTCAGTTTGTCGACAAATTTCGATAATTTGATACATATCGATAAATAGAGGAATTTTAAAAACACAAACATCCGATAACTCAACAGAATTCGATAACTTGACTGATTCGATAATTATACATTTCGAAGACTCGATAAATTTCGTGCACTTAAAAATTCATATATCTCGATATAAATCGATAACTCGATCAACTTTGGTCACCTCTATAAATTTCAAAAGCATACATAGTTTTCAAAAGCAATTGAACAATTTCGATAACCCATTAAAATCTGATAACAAGATAAATTTCGACAAGCAATGATAACTCGATAAACTTATATCACCTTGAAATTTCGATAACTCGATATAATTTGAAAATTCTGAAAACTTCCATTCTATAAATCGAAATCGACGACAAATTGAAAGGACTCGCTGCTTGACGGTAACTCGATAAATTTCGCTAACGCTATAAATAATAATAAATGAATATATATCGAAACTTGATAAAATTCATTAACTTAACAAATTTCGATAATCCTATAAATTTTTATAACCATAAACTTCGATGATGCGATAAATTGCGGTAAATTAATATCTTTTGATATCTAAACTTTGTATTTATTTCGATTCCTATTGAAAAATTTCAAGATATTCTCTCAACATTTTAGTTGACCTTATTCTTCTGCATTTCTCCGGATTATGTTTATTTCTGAGGTTAGATTTTAAAAATTCAAAATGGCGTACAATATGTGCAAAATATTCGAATTGGCTTGAAACTTGTTACTCTATGTTTTTTGGGCTCACTGATCACAAATCTAAAGTAAGATTTCAAAAATACGAAATGGCAAATACGATACGGCCGGCATAAATAAATACGACGGTAGTCAGCCTACATAAAATGTAGTTTCTAAGCCCACCAGAAGGAGGCTACACTAGAATTTATACTTCACTTTTTGAATTTTTTGGTATTGTTATTTTTTGTAATATCAAATTACGATTTTAGACTTGGTTTTTGTATTTTTTAAGTATTTTTTTTTAATTTCGTAAAAATAAAAATTTCAGGAAAAAAATTTAACTTTCAGTTTTTAAATAAAAAGTAAAATTAAATTATAGATGAATCGTCAGTTATGTTTATCATCTCGGAACTTATCTCAGCAACTCAGGAAACTAAAAATTTAGAATTAATTATCTAATGGTAGTGATAAACACATATGAAGAATGTAACCAAAATCGCTCATGCGGTTACAGGGCCAGTGAAGAAGCTGAATAAAATAAAAAAATGTCCAAATGTGCAAAATTGAGCAAATTTGCCTTAAAGTACATTTAATGCAGAAAAGATTTCGTGTTTTTTGTTTTTGTGATGCTAAACGACAGCGAGCACAATTCATAATAATTAACGTCTGGCCCAATAAAAGATGTCGAATTATTTTAAGCAAAGGCTATTTTGAATTATGTTTTGTCTATTTTTAAATTTTTCTGCATCTTAATAATAAGAAACAATAGACGAAAGAAAATATTTATTATTATCTAGTAAGAAAAATTGAATTTTACTAAACACCGAAATTGTAAATATCAAGTACAATTATTTTCGACGAAGCATGTCTCGTCAGTTTATTGATCTGTATTGAATTTTACTCTTTTTTATCAATACATTTTTGTAGATACTTTATGAAGTTTCGATATAAATACATTTATCGACATAACTTTACATATGCATATCGTTAAAACTATGGACGCATGTATAAGTATATATATATTATTACTTTTATAGATATGTATTAATCAGTGTAGTTTTCTACAAATCCATCGATATCGCAATATCTATTTTTTAACCTTAACTTCGGTATTCTCTACTGGGTACGCAACTCTAACTTATCGTCGGTGTATTTGTTCAATTGAAGTGCTGTTCTCTGAAGCCCTCTTTGCTTTGCCTTTGCTTGCCAACTAGTCGAGAGAATATGAAAAATTTCATGACATTTTAATGTGACTGCAAACACTACGGGATATTTTTAATGCAATAAATGAAATTTATTTACCGGTGTTCCTTGAAAAGCGCACACATGTGAATTCGATTTTACTAGTTTTATTCATTGGTGTTGAAGAATAATTTATGTGAGCAGAAAATGCTGGTGTGGTAGGGAGGCTACATATTAAAAATTAGATACGAAAAATTCGATGTGTTTTTTTAATTTTTATAAAATTTTTAAATATAAAAATTAAATTAGCAAAGCACCTTGGTTGTTAAAAATTCTTGTCTAATCTTAATGGAGCCTTCTGCAGCTGAGCCGCATCAGCGTGTTTCTTACTGGGTTAATGAGCCCCCTTCTTCTTAGAAATCGTCGGAAAATTATAGGCAAAACGAGTGGCGGCAATGACTGTGTAAATATTCACATAAATTTTCTGGAAATGGACCAAGGCAGAAATGGTAATTAGTACAAAGTCAAGGTACGACTTTACAATCTTGGACAACCAACATTCCGCAGGGACGCTGGGTGGTTCCAGAAAAAATATCAAAATCGGGGCTTGAAATGACATAAGATTGGCGGCTCTATATATTTTAAGTTGGAGTGGCCTGTCTGAGCGAAGTCTACACCATGGAGAAGCTGTGGGCCAACGAGTTAACAGAGATCCACAAGGAAGCCAACAGTAAATATTTTTTCGGGTATTACCATCAACCTGCAACACGGAAAAATGCAAATATTCTGTTTAGGAGAAACATTTGGTGAACGCCTAATTTCTCGATAAGTCACCACGATCATCGTCCCTGGACTATTTTATGTTAGGTGACTTTGTGTCATTGGTTTACGCAAGTAAATCAGAAAATTTTCACACTTTGGAAGGTCACATTTTGCAAACCATTGCCGAGATAGGGAAATCAAAAATTACTAACTGAGTCACAACTGACACAGCGTACAAATGTCCTCAATTATATTTAAACAATCTTCTTATTCTGAAGTAGTGGCGAACCGCCTATGGGATTCTGGTCGAGTCCAACAAAACAAGCGGAAGCGTTTCATTCGTAAGATATGGCCAAGCCAGCGGAGCCGCTGTAGTTTAAATAGCGCACTATGTCTATATATTGTGAAGCTCGTGCAGCTCATCGTCGCTTCCTCTGCGGTATTCACGAGCGCCAACGTGCAAAGGCCCGTAAATGTACCGCAAAATATTTCTCTCTAAAGCTTCAAGACTCGCTTCATTATATATTTTAATTGGCCATTCCTCTACGCCATACAATAGCACGGGCATGAGGAGTGACTTATCGAGTGTGAGTTTTGTATTTTTACTTCTCAATTGTCTACTCAGTTCAAACCAGCATTTATTGTGAAAAGTTATATTTCAAATGATAACTATCAACAATGACGTGGGCACCGAGGAACGATAGCGCTGACTGTTTATTTGATGACACGAGATATTTCGTTTTGTCGTCGCTTATGCATTCGCTATGCTTCCTTGTCCAACTTGGAAAAGGCAGAAACCGGATCACATACATACATATGTGTATACATTGGGGTGGTCCTTAAATGTAGGAAGAAAATTTTTATATCAGATTTCCTAAGCCTCATCCCCTACATCGATGCTACTATAGTCGAAGATATCACAAATAAACTTTGGCCCCGTTTGGAGACGGTTAAGGCGTGGCGCACAGGGGTCTAACTTCAGATTACCCCTATTTATATGTGATATATTCGACTTTAGTAGTACCGATTTTTAAGGACCACCCTAGTGTACGTATGTATGTTTATGAAAAGCATGTGGAGAAAATTTTTATTATTAAAAAATACTCAACGATAAAAAGGTAAAAGAAAATAAAGAAAAGTAAAGTAATTAAAATTAAATCGTAAAAATACGCTTAATCACGCGTCTATTCAAAGTGCTTTACCTTCCGAAACAAATAAGGAAAAAATCCATTTCCACACACATTCTTTTTTATTGAAACAACTATTTCATACTTTTATATTCTTTTGTTGCAAATAATGTCACTTGCAATCAGCTGCATCGTTGCATGACTTAGTCAATTGTAGCAACAAAGTGTGCTGCTCCTGCCTCGCGCTGGTGAGTAAAGTGAACACCAACTTGATTAAACTAAAGTGTTTTATAAACCCCCAGCTCTGCCAAGTGGGAGACCCACACACGTACTCGTATATATACTAATAAATGTTTGTCATAAGCGCACATCCGAACACACACACACATTTTACTGAACATGCAACATGGCACACGCGCATACCAGCTAGCAGCGAAATTGTTTAGTTTTCTCTCTGGCTGACAGTTGACCTTTGGCGCAACGCCAATGCGGCGCCCACTTGTGCTTGTACCAATTACGCTGCCAGCTTGTTGCGCTCTTTGTGGCAAAGCAGTCAGTCAGTTAAAGCTGCCTACACTCGACTCGCAACACTTTTTTATATCTCACGCCCCCCGCTGCATGCATGCATGCACTACTACCACCCACACATCATTGCATGCATTAGTTGCAGCACCCGCAAGCTGCCGCCTTTTGTTGGTCTCAATTTACTGAGTGCCAGTTAAATTCCCGCTGGCCGTTAGAGAACACTTGCAACCACGTGCTCACAAGCACACAAACACACCCACACACACACACGCCAACCAACGTTTGTGACAGGCCAGCTAAAACCACGGTAGTAAGTTATTTCTGATTTCATATACCAGCAATTGTTGTTGGGCATTGTGGAGTTTTGCAACTTAATTAAATTTATGCACAGAATCAGGCGTTGAGAAATGTTTGAAATTGTGTGCTTGCCTGTGTGGGATTAGAGGTATATTTGAAGCGTGGCTTTATGCCAGTAAGGTGCGTGTTTAGCTTGCACGCTTCTTTAGCTTGCTCTACCGATTTCCGGTGAATTTTAATTTATTTTTGCAACAGTAAACTGTCTTTTCTCAAAATAGACGCCAACTTGTGCTCTCAAATCCTCGCTTTGTAACTTTTATCAGCCATTTGCATTCATTTTAATGCCATTGCACAAGGCGAATTCGGACTTAAGTAAACGCGTTGTGATGGGAATTGAAACGAGAATATTAGGGTTCATGTGAATTTGGCTGCGTGTGCTCGCCCACGAATGGATTTCCTTTTCCTTTGCTGCGGTTTTTTTTCAGCTTTTTAGGAAGCTCTGCTACGCTTATAATTCCGAGAAGTTGATTATTTAATTAAGTTTTATGTAAGCTCAAAAAATTTAATTTTTTTATTAGTGCAGAAGATCAGAATTAAAAAAGAAATCGATTGAGCGGTGACCGTCTGTCCGTCCATCCGCCTGTGCACATGATAACTCAAGCAAAAATTTAGATATCTTAACGAAACTTGGTATGTGTACTTCTTTTTAGCGTAGGATGGGCGATATTGAAAAAGGACAAAATTCGGACAATAACCACGCCTTCCTCCCATATAACGGTAGTTTTCAGAAATGCGAAAACTGCGATATTATAGTAACTACTGAAGCTTGTACACTCAAAATTGATATTTACAATTATTTTGATACGAAAACTCAGAATACATATTATAAATTTTTGGTATTTCGCACTTCCTACTGCTATCACTACTCACAAAACCCAATTTAAGCTCGTTAGCTAACAAACTGTGGCCGGCTATTGTGTTAATTTTAGATCATATGACGTAAGCATGGCTCTGGATACTTTGTGGATACGCTGTTGTGATCGCGATTTACCCGTCTCTTGGCACATGACAAAGTCACATTTTTTTAAAGAGCCTGTGGAGAGAAAGGATTTTTTTTTAACTAGAGCATCCATTTGTTTTAT
>NW_023458564.1:37379928-37383934 GCF_013731165.1 Rhagoletis pomonella | reverse complement strand
GGGGGGGGGTCTTGGAATATACTACCCGCGGCCACCGAGGGGGGAGGAGGGGGTTAAAAATTGCAAAACGTGGGTCACGTAGTATGGGTACGTTCCCTAATATCTTTTATATACATAATCCATATTAAAGATATATTTATGCATAGTATGTAGGTACTTTTGAAAGAATTCGTGCCAAAGTATTCAATAAACTTCAGAATTCTTGAAAAATACATTAAGTAAATTGAGTGGTTGGTACAGAGTAAAATTTAAAAGTTAAATATGCTTCATAATTTTATGTTTTGTAGCTCTCTGAAAGATAATATTCTTATTCGATTAAAAAATATTCGTTTCTGACTATTCTATAGGAGTTCTTAAAAAAAAGTTATATTTTCCTGATGTTAAATTCATGGAAAACTTTATAGCTCTGGCGGAATGCTGGAAAAGCGGATGGCTGGAAAAAATATTCTATCACCGCAAATCGTGCGGATTTATAAAAATTATCACTTTTTTATAAAGACCGCAAATTTAGTCGACTTATAATATATTGGGAATTCCAATTTTATTTTATTTTTTAATGTATATGAAGATTTTGGGTTTGGAATATTTACTATACTGACACAAATTCAATTTGTGTTAACAAAATAATGACCTATGTATGTGCATATCGCACATCTAGATCTAAAGTGCGATCAACTCAAAAGAGAATAAATTTGGGCGATTATTTTGCATTTTTTCTTCGTTTTTTTACGGTCATTGAATTATAGTACAAAAGAGAGACCTTCAAACACTTTTGTGATTCTACAAGAACTTTAACGCATTTGTCTGCGTTCTGTGAAATTCTTAAAGCCTTTTAAAAAATAAGTGTTCTCGAAAGTTTAGTTTTGAATTTCTTGAGATTTTCTAGCTATTATATCGAAATTTCGGGACATTTTCCGTATCTTTTGGGTCTATTACAACGAGTTTTTTCGCATATTTATTCTGGACATTTTTAACCGCAGCCTGCAAGGTTGTAACTAATTTGAAAATCATTGAAACCACATTCTCGTATGTTCATATGTATGTATGTATGTATGTATGTATTTCCAAAGCCTTATGTATTTTATAATCATCATTAAACATTTTATTTATGTAAACTGGGTATTATTCCATCCTCCTTTTTCTGACGTCTGCCAAATGAATAAATGATTATTGCCATCCGAGTTCCATTTTCATACGTTTATTGTGACAGCTGTCATCTGCAATGTCTGTTTAGTATCCAGGTTCAATTCATCATCAGACAGCTAGTCACTGCAGCACGCGAATAAGAATGAGAAAGAAAGCGGAAAGCATAAACAATAATCATAATTTTTAAAAAGCACAGGTCCATAAACACATGCATGATAAGTTAAGTTACATGCATTTATTTGGACGCAAAGTTTTTATTCATCTTGTGAATAAGTTTGCGCTAAAAATTTTATATCCAAAATTAAGAAAATAAAGGTAACATTTTAACTTAAAGTTTGATTAACTCAGCAACAGAAGTGTGCGTAGAGGATTTTTTTTAAATATTCAATATCGATGGCTGAGAGAAAGGCAGCTCTATCTCGGCACCCCGGTTTGAAAACGCCCTGCCTCTGCAAATGATTGAAAAAGGCCCTAATTCAGTTTTTTTGAAGAATGCCATATCTCAGCAAATGGCTCAAAAACGCAATATCTCAGCTGCCAATATATTTAATTTATACCATTTTTGAATCGAACTCTGAGACACGGCGCTCTGCAACCAAATTCTCAAAGGGGGCCTTTTTCAACCGTTTGCTGAGGTAATGTGTGTTTCAAACCGGCAGCGGAGATAGGGCGCTCTTCCACTCAGCCGACGATATGTACACTGCCGGAATAAAGTACTAGCACAGCAAATTTTTCACAATATATGCAACAATTTTTTTCTAATATTTTTCCACCAATTTTTTTATAAAAACATGGTTTATTCTACAGCAAATAACATAAAAATGCAAAACTCGCGAAAATTCAGAAAATTCTCAACTTCTTAATCAGATTTTCTAGAATTTTTTTGAGAATGTAGTTTTGCAGCCCTTTAAATTTTAGTACGAAAATGCAAATTTGAAGTTAGTCAAAATTCCTATTAAATTTTTGAGATTTTTTCTTTTTTGTTGCGGGTGGTTTGCATATTTTCGGATTCAATATTTAGTATCATTGTTAAAAATAAAATTATCTTGAAATAAGCATATATTTTTTGTTGGTAAAACCTGGATAAAATGACATATGACATTTTCTTTAAACTGTTTTTATTAAAAAATTCACTCGAATATTTCATTAAATGCGAATCAGTTGAACATATTAAAAAATTGTATAACTTAATTTTATATACAACTAACGAAAAGAAGAAAACCCCATTTTACAAAATTATAAGCAATCTCTCCTTTCGCCTTATATTTTTACTTTTCAGAGCACTGCAAAAGGTAAGTCCCTGTCTTAGACATATTTCGTTAGCCGAAACATCATTTTAACCAACCCAAGAGCATAGGACTCAAAAATCGATAAGTTATTTTTGAATTTGTACGCACGAATTGGGGACCAAAGATCTGTGTGGGCCGATATGAAAAAGATTCCAAAAATCTCATTTTGTTTCTGTTAATAAAATTTTTTTTAATTTGTATGCACACCTGTTAAGCTTAATTTCTAATAATGTAACATTTGATTACATTTGATGTAATTTTTTGGAAAAAAATATTATTAAAAACTAATTTTATCTATGCATAATTTTATCTATACATAAATATCAATATTTTTACCAAATATTTTGGAGGAAGTCTTTAAATATAATAAACTTTACAACTCCGATGGAAAAATAGTACCGATTTTTTTTTTTTTTGTTTTTTTAAGAGTGATGCATCCTTATATACATATGTATGTACTTATAAAATTTCACTGAAAATCATACACGCGAATTCCATTTCATATCGACGCTTAGTACATACACTTCGACAAGCTTTTCTTACACCCCACTTCACTTGCCACTCAGTCAATCGGATCAACAGTCCTTTAGTATCTTTAGTTAGATACTTACAACAAAGTGTGTCAACAATTGTTTTAAGTGGCAACATCTGTGTGAATTTCTAACAAAAACTTTTTCAATGGCATAGATACTAACTACTACAAGCGGTAGCGAAAAAGGGAATGAGCAAGTTCGTTTACTTTTCCTTAACCTTACGCAAAAGCATCCGCAAAACCCAGTTTTTGGATTTTGGATAGCACATCTATTTTCCTTTAAATGCTGCACAAGGTGTGGGATTGAAGTGTTCATGCATGGATGTTGGTGTCGTATGAAATTCTTCTTGAAGTGCCCCTTACTGGCTAATGGGAGTGGAAACACTTCTCGCAGCCACTTTACTTCTTAAGTGGCAGCGACGAACGTTAAAGGCGGCGAAAAATGGCAGAAATGGTAGATATGTGATATCAAGTGTGTGTGTGTATGTACATAAAAATGTACTGTATGCCTGTATGTACGAAGTCGGGATTTTTTCCACCGTACGACAATCGCGTTTTGAAAAAAGATTTGATATTTAAAGGTAACCGCTTCAGGTTGTGTTCATTTTCGATGTACTCGCAGCATTATAATGTCTTTTTGTATTAAGTTGGCAATAAATTTAAAAAAAGCTACTATAAAAAAATTTTAATTCAAATAGACATGATAGTATTATTTGCGAATTCCTGTCAATAAAGAACTGTAAAATACACAATTTTTCGGTATTCATATTTTAGTGCCAGTGTACAGATATGGCTTAGAAATTTTCTATCTCTTTCACGGAGCTTTCTAAAATAATTACATTGCATTAGACCCGTTAAAGGTCCTTAGCACATTCATTGAGTACAGCTCTAGCTACCATCATTGGCAGTTCTTAAAACCTTTTAGTAGTCATTTTAGTTTAGTCATTACTTCTTTCTGCGTAGGCGGACTTCGGCCGCGCTTAGGGATTATAGCCCTTACCAAGTAGAATTCTTCTTTCTGTGTTGCCGGAAAAGGGGG
>NW_023458564.1:37365274-37379918 GCF_013731165.1 Rhagoletis pomonella | reverse complement strand
GGGGGCCGGAAGTATTTTTGCGCAGAACTTCTTTCTGCGTAAGCGGCCTTCGGCCGCGCTTAGGGATTATAACCCTTACTAAGTAGAATTCCCCTTTCTGTGTTGCCGGAAAAGGGGGCCGGAAGTATTTTTGCCAGAATTTCTTTCTGCGTAGGGCCCTAAATTCCGCTTATACCGTACCACTTTGCAGACAAAGCAAAAAGTACTTTCGCAAGGCAATTTGGGAGAAAAATTCGGCTGAAACCCCAGGGGGTTGCCTTTTTACAATTTTCGGTGATACCTACATTTCGCAATAGAAAATTATTTTAAAATAGTTCTTTTCAGAGACCTTATGATAAAGATAGTAATTTAACCGCCAAAAATTGAATATATGTTTTGCCGATCAAATTTAATCATTCTTTTATGAGGTTTATTTTTTCGATAAAGAAAAATGGTTATCTATGAATTTATCAAAATTTTTTGATGAACTTCGTATCGTAATTTTTTATTTATATTTTTGCAGTCATATTAAAACCGTTAGATTGATTCAGATTTAATTTTTATGCATCGACCATAAAAACGCAGTAATCATTTTGACTACATATAAGTATAATATATATGTAAAAATTATCGAAAAAATTTAAAGCAACGACTTTTTTATCGTAAAAACTACAAATCACAAAGTAAAAATTAAATATTTACCCACAAAAATAAATTAAAATTTGAAAAATTTTACGATTATTGTTAACCGAAACAATAAAAAAAAATCGTAATTGTAATGAGCTAAAATGCATCTAGATGCTCTAGAAATATTTCTGAATCGAAATGAAATTTTTTTTTCGCCCCGTTCTCGAGATTTTGGGAAAACTATTAAATCGTTTTGTTTTTGTTTTTGTGCTGTAATGTTCTTAAAAATGTATTAATCAAGCTCAAATTTCTTATTTATTTATTATTTATGTTTATCTATCAACCCTAAAAATTTGAAACAAATCAAACACGTGAACTGTGAACCCCGTCCATTTTGGTATGGAACGCCCCATATATTATGAGCATGAGTGATTATTTTTACTTTTTTTAATATAAATTTCCGCTTACCAAATCATCCAGCGAAAGTATTACTTAATGTAACCAAAAATTTGTGAAAAGTTAAAACGATTTATGTGTTTATTCGCATACTTGCTTACATACGTATGTATGTGTACACATGTATAAAAATTATTCATCGCATTTCATCTTCTATAAGACATCATTTTGGTTTTGTTGTTTCTTTCTTTTTTTTTTGTTTTTTTGAACACCCAGAGTGAACGAGTACGAGCAGTTTAACAAGTTTTCAATTTGAATTTATATGTCGCAGGTTACCTTTCACAAGCGTGTGCATACGCTAGTCACCGTTATTTACACATGTACTATTGTTTGCCAAACTTTGTTGAAATACTGTCATTACTTTGTTGTTTTAAGTTAAAGAGAGAGAGAGCGATTCGTTCATACTCGAACCTACATTTATTCGTGTATGTGTGAATGTACTTATCTACGATTGCAGTCGTGCTCTGTTGCTTACTTGTTGGTTTCATATGTAAGCACCTTAGTTTACTCCCAGTAAACATGTTATAGAAACTTTGTTGAAACGCTGATTGATTAGAGAAGAGGTTTTGTTGGTAATGCGATAAGAAAACTTTTTATACAATTTTGATAACTTTTAAGAGTTTATTTCGAGTATTTTACGAAAACATGGCAGTAAATAAATTCGTAAACACTGTTATGAAATGAGTAATTTAATTTTTTCTTAATATCAGTGTTTGGGCATTGCAAAAAATTTGGAGAAATTGTGTAGATTTCTGTTTAGAAATATATGGTGTACTTTTCGAGGTTTTTTTTGTTGAAGAACACGCCAACTTTTGCATAGTGAAAGGGTAAAGCTTCAGTATACATATCTGAAAGCTCGACAAAAATGGAATTTGTAAGCGTTTAAACAATCTCATGGAATAACGATACCGGATCTGTAAACCTTCGGAGAGGAAAACTCCTTTTTTATTATTTCTTTTAAAATCTTTACGTCACTCCTTCATCATCTGTCACCAAAATATAAAAATGGTTTTCAAATAAAATGCTTTATGTCATGTTCAGTCAATATAAAGAAAGGCTTAATCCATCTGTTTGCAAAATTTGTTGAAAACTAAAAAGAAAATTATTAAGAGGAGGCTTTTCAACACGTTTGAAGTGAAAATCTTATTTATCTTTTATTAAGAAGTCAAATATTTGCACTACTTTTTTTGAGCCCCTAACCCGAGGAGCGGATAACATTTTCTTTCTTTCGCTTCAATTTCACCTAGTAATTTTGGTTTAGTTGGTTACTTATATAAGTGCTCGCTTGCGTGTCTATTTGCATAACTGTGACAAGAATTAAACATTCATACATTCATAACAGTTTATTTATTTAAGCAAATTGAGTTTTCATAGATGACATATTCGTAATACAATTTCCCAAGGCAAAGAGCAAACGTACTTGCGTACGCAAGTAATTTGGGTTTGTGTTGATGGATGGCGTGATGTACTTGTACGAGTATTTAGAAGAGTATTTTGCTGCATATTTGTGATACTAAAATAATAAATGTGATATGGTAAGGCATAAAGTGTTGGCGGATTTACTGGAAAGTTTGTAGGATTCACAGCTTTACCAAACGGTTGATACTATGGAGATTACTATTAAGCTTGGAAAATGGGTTCTTTAAATGTCAGGAAACAGAATTTGCTGTATATAAGGTGCAGTTATATTTGACAGACATACATATCGACGCCTCCAAACTATACTATGCTAAGTCTGACTAAGTCTAAGGTGACTTAACATGTTATGGTTTCGAGGCGTCGATCTGTAACTATGGGGACATAGAGCAACGTAAATATATGTATAGTTATTCAATTTTTTTTTTCTTAAGTACCACACGTATTTAACATATTGTTTAGTTTTTTATATCTTCTTCTTTCTTCATTATTGGCGCTGTAATTTTCCGATTTTTGAATTCTTTACAATTACAAATAAAAAGTTTCCTCCAGGCCATCAAAATAAGCGTTTGTTTCCTCCGACCCAAATCCCTTACCCCTCAGCAATTTTTTTTTTGGGTTTCAAGAGAAGGAAATATTCGCAGGGGGCTAAATCGGGGAAAACTCTGAATGGAGTAGTGGTTTGCAGGCCAATTTATGAATTTTTGCCATACGTACTCGTACGCATCACGTACTTTCATTCTCCGATCATCCGATATCATTCCATGCACAAGGGTATGTTACGTAGCTGCTTGTATCGGACCGTAAGTCACGGCGGGTGGGCATGGTTGTAGCCCGACTTTAGCTCGTCAACCCTTGTCGTGGTTGTTGCCATTCCTTTAAGCCCACAGCCGATAGACAACACTGCGGGAAAAGCGAAAGCGGTAGAAAACCAGTCCTGTCGGAAGAGAGCCGTTGCACCCCTTCCGTCTGTATAGAAAACAGCCGTCAACCCCACTTTGGCTCCAAAACGTAGAAGGGGAGTTCCCTAGTCGTGACTTTAGCTCGTCAGTTTATCAGTCCAGTTAAGTCCCAAGTTTCGCAGTTAGCCTAGGTCTACAATCCCCATTTGCTTGCCAAGTCGCTACGAGGTCAACACCAACACCAAACGACAAAAAAAAAACTCAGCACGCCATCTTGCCTAACTTTTGCTTCACCTATAAATAATGATATTTTGACAAAATTTTTTTTAAGTAACATAAGAAAGAAGGACCTTTAAAAAATAAATGCGGTCTTTTATTAAAACTTATTATTATTATAACTTAATATAACTTTGTTCACATAACGGTTGTTTGTAACAGGCAAAACGAATCGAGATAGATATAGACAAATGTATGCATAAATGATCAGACTGAAAAGAGAAATCGATTAAGCGGTGACTGTCTGTCCGTCCGTCCGTCCGTCTCCTTGGAAATAAGTAACACTATTTGGAAGTTTGGAAAATGGGCGTGATACCGCCCACATATGACTATATAAGTTTATCTCATTATATCTAACTGAACGTTCTATCGAAGATGTTTAAAATAGGGGTAAAACCACCCCTGCTTACCATGTTTTTGGTAAGGTGAAAAACACATATTTAATACTTGCGCCGGGTATACAAATTTCGGTTTCGCCCGATCTTATACCTCTTTACTCGTTAATCATAGAAATTGAGCGTGCAGAGTCCCTATATTATTTTTCAAGCCTTTCCTTGGTTAAGGTAATGAATTGTTTACTTAAAAAAATAATGCTTAAAGATTAGTTACTGTAGACTTCTTAATTTAATTTACATAAGAAATCGTCAATTATTACTCAACACGTCAGCTTACCTTGAAGCGAAAATATTTTGTTTTTGTATTTTCTTTTTCAGCTGATTGCCACCTTGGCGCATCAAAAAATTTCTGAATAAAAATACGTTGGTTGCGTTACGCAAATTAAGTCTAGACCAACTAAGCCTTTAATAAGCACACGAAATTCACTTTTTTTCCACTTTCGTTAAAACTCCCGAATTTGTCGGCTTCCAATGGCTGTCAAATACAAACAAAATAATTCATTTTAGTTTAAGTTTTTATATAAACAGAGCTGCAATAAATATTAATAGTAAATTGATCCTAATTACATTTAATTTGCTATGCAAATAATGCCGTTAGCTTAAATAGTTCAATAAATATTAACATGAATATCGACTAATTGATTATTAAAACTTAGTTAACTAGTGTCGATTTCGGTAGTATTTTTCAAACAAAATATTATCGCATTTATTTGATTTCATTCATTTATTTCAATAAATTAATAATTATTTAGTTGGCTTTCTGCACACAAAGCACTAACAAAGCTAAATAAGGAGGGAGATAGCATAAATTATTAAATAAACTTGCTATGCGCAAACATGACAAGTACCTTTAGTGGATTATATTTATAATAATTTTCACAAGTTCGCACAATTTTGCTTAACTAATATTATCATTTAACTGGAAATTCGGTTTGCAGTTCTATTTTTAACCTGATTGTTTTGGCAGTTGCATTCTGTCAATCTGTTGCTACTGCACATATATTTTTTTCCGCAGCAATGGCTGAAATATTTAAAAATATTTTGGAAATAAAGTGCTTAAATATATCGTTAAGTGTTACAATACAATAACGAGGCGGATGGAATCTTTCGAATAAGAAGGAGACCAAGTTTTAAGAGATCACGCTTATGAATAGAAAAAACTAACAAAAAAGTAAAGCAAAGGTTCCACAAATAAATTTAGTACAAATGAAAAAGTTTCTAAAAAAATTATACATTGTGAATTTAGTCCGAAAAGTTTTCCTAAGCGTTTCCACGAATTTTTCAACCAATCTTAAGGGTTTCATCGAATGGATTCTTGTCTACATATATTCCTCCAATGGATGAATGGGAGAATGAAAGCCTCTAAAACAGAGGAACTGACAAATATCTTAAAAAAAAATTTAAAAAATTTGTTAATTTAAAGATAAAAAGAAATAATAAGAAAAGTTAAAAAAATAATAAATGCATTTAAAAACATTTTTTTTGTTTTAACAAAATCTCTAAATTCAAAGATTAAACTCAAAAATAAAACAATAGAATCAAAATTATTTAAGATAGTTAAATTAAAAGGAAAAAAATTCAATTAAAAAACAAAAATAATAAAATCAGCCTCCAAAAAATTTAATTAAAAATAGAAAATGTACTAAATTAAAAAAATTTTTTTTAAAACAATAAAATTTAAAAATTAAAAAAAAAGATAAAAATAACATAAATAAAACATAAATAAAATAATTTTCTAAAAACTAAATTAAATTAAAAGATAGGGTGGTCGTTAAAATCAAATGAAGGATTTTTTTCAGTCTCAACCCCGCAATCTGTAATACCACGGTCACAGATAGCACATATAAATGTCGGTCCAGATTGGAGTCGGTTTTGACCCCTGTGCGACCCGCCTTAACCGTTTCCAATCGCGACCAAGATTTATATGTGATATCTTCGACTATAGTAGCATCGATGTGGGGGTTTGAGGCTTAGGAAATCTGATGTAAAAATTTGCTTCCTACATTTAAGGATCACCCTAATATACATATCTTCTTTTAAAATAACATAATCTATATATTGAATGAAAATTAAAATAAATTTGAATTAGCCAGAATTGCCCTGTAAAACTGTCAATACATTTATTTGCATGGCAGCAACATGCGCTGGATCGAACGCTTGGGCAAATGTGTGAAAGCGAAATACAACATAAACAAAAGATCATCTAAATGTTACGTATACGCACCACAGCCCTAAGGAAAATCAAGAAGTTTGATTCTCCGCATGCTGCGCTTATAATCAAAAAGTATGCATTGCTTATCAGTGCACTACCGCAGCACATTTGAATATTCTGCAATACATGTTTTGCTACCATAATCATAAATTATTTTAATTAAATTCTTTAACGGTTGCATATATTAAAAATAAGAGAAACTTCATCATATTCTCTTCGTTACAAGTACAGAAATGATAATACATACATACAAATAACTTTGGCACACTAACAATGCGCCAATTTACGAGAAAATGCTGCCGTGCAAACACTTTCATTGACACTAAAATATTTAAGCATTGCAAATTTTCTACGCCAATAAATATTGCTGGCTATGCTTGACTTTGCTGAGCTTCAATAAATGCAGCTGCTGCCTGGCTGCCAGTTCGCAAGCTTGCCAGCACACAGTTGTTTAAAGTGCAAATTGCATACATTAATTTTACTACGATTCGCATAAGTGCCTATACTCGTCGTCATAAGTATGGCTATTATGAAAGACACGAGTTTTTATTGACACTTTTGCAGTAAGTATTGTCGTAAAGCAGCACATGCGTATCTGAAGCAATTATTATGTAGGTACTTGTTCCTGTGTGTGATTAAAAGCAATTTGTGCTTTCAAGAATTAACGGTTTTTTTTTAGTTCACAATGCAAATGCGATATCCTACTTGTTAGCTCTAAATGAGAAAAAAAAAAGATTATAAAAATTCTTACACCGAATGGAATTTTTTGATGCGAGTGACGACCATGAAACTTTGATAATCCGGAAAATTTTTTAAAATTAATTTTCCTAAAAAATTTCAGCAGACTTGTAGCACTAAAAAGAGAGTTGTGAGTACTAATCGAGGAATATCGCCTAAATCTTTTAGCACGCAAAAAACTCTTAATTCTCTGATTTTTTTATTATAATAACCAAAAATATTAAATAACGCAAGTCATACAGGGTATATATTTTTCTACCTATAAAACTTTAAAAACTATTACATAAGCATAGAGCTCCCGCCCTGCTTTTAATTTTACAAAAAAATTTCCTCCAAACTATGCTACAGATGTTAAATAAGCGAACATGCGAAACTCAGCGGGTGAACATTCAAAAATTGTGTTGTTAATTATTATTAGTCATTTCAGCAGCTAACAGCATCCGTCAACAACTTCCGGTACGGCACTGCGTTTAAATTCGTTTAGCACGCAAATTATACGCTCATGAAAGTTAGCGAAGTCATGCTGCCACGCTGATGAAATAACCCGGGACAAAATTGTGTTTCTTGCAAAAGAGATACTCAACAACAATAAAGAACAGCTTTTTGGTTGATTGCGGAAGTGAGTGGTGATGAAGTGTTGCCCCTTTGTTTTGTTTATTTAAATATAAGTTGTTAAATTTTTTTTGCTCTGCATTTTTTTAAGTTAGCGCACTTGTGTGTTCGCCTAAAGGAATCGACGAGATATACAACAGTATTGGCCAATACAATAGCACACCCCCATTTAAAAGTGATATTATTTCCCACTCATGTTTATTTTTTTTTTTTTCGGAATTTTTGATTAAAATGCAGTTCATTCTCTAACAAAACCAACATAAATCCAAGTTTTAAATTTGTAAAAGACTACAAAAAAATTCAACAAATTTTGACCTAGATTTTAAACTTTTTTCTCAGAAGTGTTAGAATTTTTTTTAGCACGCAGTTTTATAGCCCATTCAATTTTAGTCTAACAATGTGCAAGTTTAAAGTGGTTAAAAATTACCGTTGATTTTTTTTGAATTTTTTTCACCGATCGTGCTGCGGGTTTCTTTCATATAGAAATAAAGTTTGTTTATTTGTTATATGGAAGCCAACGCGACAAAAAAAATATAAATTAAAATTTAAAAAATTTTTTAAATTAAGAAAATGGCGGCCGGTTTTGGAAAAATCAAAATACTAAATTTTCTTAAAAACATAATTTTTAATTTTCTTGAAAATTTGTCTGTGGTTACTAGATAAAATAGAAAACTTTTTCCAATAGGTTTGATGACCGCTAAAACATCTCCAAAGTCGTAAGAATTTTTTTTTTTTCTGAAAATAAGAAGACTCAGTATTTTGTGTAATGTAGCGCCATACATAAGCGTGTATACATTATGTTTTTCGATATCAGTAGTATTTTTCATGCTCTTTTTTTATGATTTAAAAAAATTTTAAGACTTTGAAAATTAACAAGTATGCAAATATAGAGCATCAAAAACACTTCTACAATCAAAAAATCGAATTAAAAAATATTGATGTTTAAAAAAACTATAAAGATTAAAAAAAAATTGTCAGCCGTTTTTTTCTAAAACCACACTCTGCCCTAAAATTTTCAGATGCTCGTAACTCAACGATTTTTTTTTTGCAAAACAGAAAAATACGTGTCTCTTTATTTTTCATAAAAAATATGAAAAATCGTATTAAAACTGATTTCGAACTTTGAATCCATTCGCCCGGCATGAATTGAAATAGAATCAGCCATACATATGCTTGGTTTCATCTATTATCGAGAAAACAAAACTCGAAAATGTTATACGTCAAATTCATAGATATGTAATAAAATTAAAAGCAAAACATTTACTTGCAATTCTGCAATAAATTCATACACATATATATTTTAATAATGCAGTGTACCACTGATTTCATTTAGTTAAAACATTTAACATTTTGATCATTCCAATGATGGTGCTACTACAGCGGCTTAATTCAATTTCCTTTGGTATTTATAATTTCCGTTAAATGCGCTGATTGACCACATTTATCCGCAATGAGTGGGTAATGAAATCAACAGAAGTTTATCACTAATAATATTGCATTAACTATACGTGGGCAGTAAAAATCCATGGGAACTACTAAGGACCTCTCCTATTGATACCGGTTAAATGCTAGTGACATAACTAACAATTCTAACTTGTAAAAGTTTTACTACAATCAACGTTTGTGCTTTACGCAACATATAAGATGTATACATACATACATATGGACATATATTTGCGTTTTTAAAGGGCATTATGTAAATCTAAACTATCACAGTGAACTTTAAAGCGAAATTGACAGCTGTGGGCAATGCAAAAATTAATATTAGTTTGCCAATGATATGCAAAAACCAATATCTTGTCAACTCTCTTCTGCTTTTTTAGGTATGCATGCAAAACACGGAAAAGTATAATTAATGCGGTTAAAAGCTCAGCACGTGAACTTAGCTAGAAGCGGCAATACTTTTTTTTTTTGTATTTCAGCCTTTTCAGCTGACTGTCAATATATTATTTAGGTTACGTTACGTAAATTAACAATAGACTAATTGAGAATTAAAAACTTTAAATTTTTATATTGAACTCCTTTACTTTTGTTATTTACATATTTGGTGTTTTTCCTACAACCTGAAATATAAAGCAGAGACACTTTTGCAATTATATAAGTACATATGTATATATTCGGCTTAGGGAGAGGGTGTTCAATGAGGTTTATATGACCAAAATGGTGATGGAGTAATTCACATTAAAATGCAGCTATTTCTGATAATTGCAATTAGTAACTTATTTCAAGTGAGAAAATTGTGTGTGCGTTTCTTAAAATGTCACACTACGGTAAGCCAAAAAAGGCCAATACTCTGCCCTGTGAAACTTTGTCAGGGCAGTTTGTTGCCCTGAAAATCAGATGGTTGTTTAAAACGACAATATTATGAAATGTGTGAGCTAGACAAGGACAAGAAGGCAAAAACATGCCTTTTTACAGGGTTGAGTGTAACATCAAACACAATTTCCAACAGGGAAGGGCAATATTTTTTGAAGAAACGAAATCACCATTAACCTACCTCTCCACTTTTGACTGCTGACTAGCGATATATCCCTTCCTTCGATAAGCTGCTCAGGTGCAGGGCGTATCCTAGGACCCCCATATGTAGCTTCATTGCATAAGAATATCAACAACCTCTTTTATCTTTAGCAATCGCACTTGAAACAACGCACCGCATTGGTCAGAGTATAACCTTAAAATAATTTGCATTCTTTTAGGGAATCCAAGGCCTGACGCAGGGTATCACCTACATAACTTTCTAAATCCCAGTTACTCGTATAACTGCTGAAACCTCAAATAAGATAGGTAGGTAGGTTATCGTGGTTGCCTGTAAGGCACACTTAGGCTCCGGTCCCATTGTGATACCGCATGTGGGCTCATTTTGAGCATCGAAGTCATTTGAGAAGATCCTTGATTTCGACGCATCTAATCAGAGATAATCTAATCTAATCTAATCAGAGAAGATGTAGATATCAGCTTGGGATATCATATCACACTTTACCCGTTTTGTGTCTCGGTCGATTGCCATCAGTTCCGCCTGAAAAACGCTATAGTCCGGAAGACGAATGCTACCCAACCTTCCCTCGAACTTTGAGTCAGCTGTGTATACATGGATGGACTCGCCACTCCTTAAAGCGTCTCGTTTCCACTCTTCCCTTGAGGGTAGGAGGGTCGTAAACGCTATAGTGGGAGCAGAGTTCGGAAGGGCGTGGTCCACCGATCCGGGAAGCTCCAAAAACTCCGTTAATATTCTACCATGACCATAACTGGTGGTTGACCAGACAGTTAGACTATTCTTAAATACAAATTGCCGCAACGCTTACCACTGTTTTGGCGTGTAGATCTACCGGAACAAAGTTCAGTGAGGCTTACAGTGCCTTGGATGGTGTTGTTCTCATTGCACCAGTTATGACTGCGGGCGCGAGCTTTTGGACCTTATACATATTTTTAAAGTTTGCCCCTTTCCCAAGATTGTTCATACCAAATGTTTGTCCAAATTTATATTTGATAACCGCATATTTTACTCAAACAATTTCTATCAAAAATCTGAGATCGAATCGAATATTACGTCATTATTCCGCACACTTCCGTTATTCCCTAAACAAAAATTTTTCAAATATATAAATATGCACCTCATTCCTTCGGCAATCTTACTGGACACCGACCTATTTGTTCCCACATCAGAAAGTTTAAGTTTCTTCTGTAAAAGTTTGTACGGATGAAAATGAACAAGAACAAGTGGAGCAACTTCCATGCTAGTGGCCAGCTTTAATAAGGAAGAGGGTAAACGCTTTGATTGGCTTTGAATATATCACTATAAAATATTCTCAATTTTACAAATCGCATTTATTGGCCTTGGAGAAATTTGTTTGACTTGTCTGTTGTTGTTTGTATATATACATTTGCATGTACTTTATTTATACCATTAGTAGTAAAGGTTTATCCAAACCACTGGTCACAGCAAATTCCTTTCACAGTTAATGTTACAAAAATTTTTGGGCTATCAAAATTAATGAGCTAAGCCAGCCGTCGTTTTTCATTTGCATAACTGCTTAGAAATTTAATACGTTTCTGTCTCCACACAGTTTTATATGTATTTACTTACTGATCATTTACAGGGTAATTGGAATATGGGATACGTTGAAAACCACTAACACCCGATGCTATACCAACAAATTACCTACATTGACATTTAGCGGTTACACGTCAAATAGTTTGCTAATTGGCGGTATGGCGGCAATGCTTCCTACATATTACTGACGTACCGCCACTACTACTTAGTGTCCTTGATTTAACTGGCAGCAGTGGTGTTACAGCATTTTGAATATTTACATTAACATTTCAAGTATGTATACATATGTACATATGTATGTATATTTATGAATGTACCAGAATTATAAGGTTCGACTTACGCGCGATGTCAGCACGTCATGTTAATACGGTTGAATCAAGAAGTCAAGAACTAACTTATGTACATACATATGTACAACAACTTATAAAATAAAATAAAAAAATCTAATATACAGTAACATAAAATAATGTTAGGAGCAGGAAATAATGTACCTTTGCACTATTTAGCATGTCATCGGTCGGTAACAAGAGCAACTTAAACTTAAATCTAATAAATACATTCTAGCGTGTCTCAGTCCTTTGCCCACAAAAGTGGCTATAACTTTTTTTCTATTCGATACAGTAAGAGGGGCACCTTTCTGAAATCTTTATTAAATGAACAATTTTTTTGTGTAATGTAAAGTTATAGCTCAGTACATTTGTTTTTCACCCGAGATAGTCAAAGTTGGGGAAGAAAATATCAAAAAGTTAAAAATCCCAAAATAGTCCTAATTTTATGATGGTTCCTTTATATATTTTAACTACATTGCATCTGAGTATGGAGAACCAACTATCTGGAAGTATTTTACATTAAAAATTTACTAAGTATAGTCTGGTTTGTAGATGCAGTTAAAGAAAATACATGAAAAGGCACGATTTTTTTTTAATTCAAAAAAATTTAAATATTTCAAAAACGGTAACACTTTTACCTGAAAATTTTTTGTTTACCAGAGAGCTCACTCCCTTACCTACCTCCCCTAAAGTTTTGCAGGTTACTTCTGGGACACCCTGTATAACATCCGTTTCAATAAGACGAGTATTTCGCAGCGGTTTGAGGCACTGGCTTTATTGGGTATCTGGTAGATATCTGGAACACAGCTTATCCGGCCGTTTTTGGTTATCCGACCATCCGCCCGGATACTAACAAAATCCGGTATAACTTTTGGATTTTCACTCTAGAAATTTTAGTTTGAAAAACTTTTTCAGAAAATAATGTTTTTTATGTTTTTTTTATCAAATTCGTTAACACGGTATAAGACCATTTTTTCAACGGAATAACCACGGTATATTTCTAAAAGAAAGCGTCTCCTATCATTTTCACAACCATTTTAAAAATTTTCGTTTGTAAAATATTTCTTATAAAAAACTATGCAAATACCAAACCTGTCGTTGTCCTTTAATTTATATAATAAATTCAGAAAAACTAAAGCTCTTAATAAATTTCTCCCATTCGATTTGTTAATTTCTGGTGAGAAATATTTTTCTATTTTTTATGCTTGCAGCGCAGAGACTCGTATCACTCTTAAACTTTGAGTTCATTTAAATTAAATTTTTAAGTTAAAAATTCTCGTTCATATACAGCAAACATTTGATGCACTAAACACTATTTCTGACTTCATTTCGGAATGTGGCGCCTAACGATACTTCGTGGCAGTTTAAACAAATTTCGAAATTCTTTGCAAACTTCGTTTCCACCAATCCATTTTAAGTTCATAAATCGCTGACTTTTTCTTGTACGGTGCTGACTTTTCTACTTGTCATTTGAAATTCCACAACACCGCAAAAGCTTTAATAAATGTCGGAGTCGTTGGTGTTTTTCCTTAACGTATTGCCAACTATTGCCTCGTAAGCTCGCTCTTCAATCAATATTTTTTTATTTTACTGGAGAATCAAAAAACATTATTAAAAGGGTACCGAAAAAAGGAAGGACTTTTTAAAAAGTGGCATGTAACTCCGTGGTTTCTGGTACTAGCACTATAAAATTTTTATTGAAGGTGAATTTTAATTTATTACACCAAAATCTGTGAAAAACTCAGTTTGGAAAAAATTGCTGGTTAGGACCTTTGTGCATTAAGGTAACGATAGCACATATGTACATACATTTACGTTGATAATAGCTGAAATGTAAATGTTTTTAAATTATTTCAGTAGCATTATTATTTGCTGATTGTCTTAAAAAAATAAATGCAAAAATACGAACAAAATATGTATGTACATATGTTTATCAATTTTAAAGCTTACCTCAAACTTTCTTTTTTTTTAAATTACCACTACGGCCGATTAGTAATACATAAAATAAAGTCCTGTTAATGAAATATAAAAGAAAAGGATATCAAATAAGCACCAGCTTTTACAGTCAATTGAGCAGCCACCAGTTTTGCCCAAGTACTCTCTACCGATCCATATGTATGTGCGATTGATGTGCTCATTTTATTTCTATGGCTTCACACTAATCACTTGTCGGCATTTAGTAATGCATATCGGCTTTGGTAGCATTTAAGCACGTCCACTTTCTGCTTTTCTCTTAACTTCTTTTTCCATAAGCTCAGTTACAGACAATTAAGGTGGATCTGAAGGTAGCTTAAATGGGATTTGTATATTCTTACTTCAAGGGTGAAGTTATCAGTACGTATGTATACAAAAAACCGTAATTTTTTTTTAATTATTTTAAAATTATGCATGTATGTACTTAGGTTTTTTTTATTCAAACCCTGTTGGGTAGTGTTGGAATAGAAAAAACGACCACTGCACATGAACATGAAAAAAATGAAATACTTAAATATCTACATAGTAGTTCAATCAATGAGCTGAGGCGTCCTTATGTGAATGTGAACAATAAGGGTGACTGTAATATACCTTTTTTTACACTTATGACTTCCTTGCGAAATTTTCGAAAATTGTGTTTGCATCAAATCACCCTGTACTGCTAAGTTTTAAATTCA
>NW_023458564.1:37350419-37365264 GCF_013731165.1 Rhagoletis pomonella | reverse complement strand
TTTTTTATTGGTTTTTAGGTAACCCTACAGTGGTTTTTAACAAGTTTTCAATACGTTACATTGCTACTTTTTAAGCACGTTGTAATAAAAAATTTAATATGTACAAATAAAAATTTAAAAAAAAATCGAGCTCAACTGGTCTGTTGCTAACTTTTTCATTAAACTTAAAATATCAAATTGGTTGAAATATTGAGTATTGAACCACTTTGTAGCGCTAGCATTGTAAAAAAAATTCTTGATTCATTCAAAACAGAATTAGTAAGAAATTTTATTCAGTTATACAAAGAAAAAAACATTTTATAAAAAATATTATCAAATTGGTGAAATATAGATTATTGATTGACAGTGGATTATGAACAGTAAATTCCGGTATTGAACCACTAAACAGCGGTAGCATTGTAAAAAAAGCTCTAGATTTTTTTCAAAACAGAATTAGTAAAAATTTTTATTCAGTTTTAAAAAAAAAACATTTCATACGAAATCCTCACTCGTTTTGGACTTGGAAATAGGATTTACTCTATGCTTCGACGATTTTAAAATTTTACTAAAAATACCGAAAAAAAACAACATAACCTAACCTAAAAAAGACGGCTCAACAATTCTCATATAATATGCCTAGAGTATAATAATTGCATTCTTGGCAATAATTCAAGTATAAATATTAAATCACAATGAAAATATTTTCTTTCTATTCAAACATAACTATGTATTTCAAGGGGTTTGAAGTGCGATCATAGAATAGCAAAAGGGCTTGTCATAATAAGAGCAGAAAATACAATGAGCACAAAGGGACTACAAGCAAACTAACTGTCGTTGCAACGATGGCATTGTGGCGACAAATTTCATATCTTTTATTCGCTGCGCTGTGCTGCAACGCCGAGTTGCGACTCAACTACTTACATACATACATACAATGTTATTCGCGTGGGAGCTGTGTAGACCAACGCTACTGTGTACCACATTTAGTGTTGTTTCTTTCTTTTCTTTTTGTTGTTTTGTAAGCGCTGGCGTATGAGCAACCGGAAAATGACGTTAACTGCGGCGTTGCATATTTCTCTCGCCTGCCAACCGCCATTACCACCATCACGGCCATCACATTGTTGCTGTTCCAGTGCGATTGCTGTCATCGGTGCGCTGTTGTTTTTCTTTCACAGCTGCAAGCATTTTAATTATAATTTGAAGTTTGGCAGCTGTGAAATTGCTTGTGTTGCTGCATGCAGCTGCTGATAGACGACGGACGACGGCCGAGGCGAAGCAGTCTGTGATTGTGGTTTGAATGCGCGCTTGAAGAGTGCACACTTAGAGTGGCAAAAAATCTCCTGAGTGTTAAGTGTGATTAAATTTTTTACTTTTTTGCTTTGTGCTGTGGGTTATTCTCTTCTCGTCACTGGCATTTGACAGATGGGTAGCATCGCAAATGATGTGGGTTTATTTAGTTTTATAACAAAATGCAGTAATTGTATAACGAAAAAAAGTTGCCTATTATGAAAACTCGAACAGTTAGTTGTGAAAATTTAAATAAATATAGTGAATTATGTGGAGTGGTGATTGTGAAATTTTAGCCCGTTTAATTTTAGTTTTCCTCTAACTGTCAGTAACTTTTGCGATGCATGTTAAAAAAGTGCGCTTAACTTTTTTGCATGCACGAACGTGACATTTCCGCTGTAACTATTGTTTTATATGTGATTACTTTTAATTGGATTCAGTTATGCTCGTTCGGCAGAAATTGCTTAATTGAACCTCTACTATAGAGGTCGGTATTTCTTAGGCTGATTATATATTATTGACTGGCTTTTGTCCTTAACTTTGTGCTGTCAAATGTCGCAGCTTTTGCCCCTCAATCTGTTGCACAGAATAGTATTGAATTATTCTGCTAGTTGTGATTCTTTTACTCAGATTGTTATCATTATCAAAGCTAGTCTCGATACTTGCCTTTCTTGTAAATTCTGGGATACAAATTATATCTCAGGATATACGAAATGCTTTTGCCAATTAAATCTAATGCAGCAGTTTCATCATTCGCAAGTACTTGAATGAAAAATAAAAATTTATTCGTCATTCAAAATTGATGAAATGATGAATTAAAACTTATTCCTATTTTTCTTTTAATCCAATTATTGGTTTCCCTCAATCAGGGAACTATTTCGGGATTTTAGAGATTTTCGGTATTCTCGGGACTTATCGATATATCAGTCGATGTTTTTATCGGTTTTGATATCGATTTTGTTATCGCTATTTTGATAAATTTTTATGGACATTGTTATCGACTATTTATCGATTTTGTTATCGATTATGTATCGTTTTTTTATCAATTTTTTATCGATTATTTATCGATTTTTCTATCGATAACTTGTCGATTTTGTTATCAATTACTTACCGATTTTGTTATCGTTATTTTTATCAATTTTCTAATCGATTTTTGTTATCGATTTGTTTATCGTTTATTTATCGATTTTGTTATCGATTATTTACCGATTTTGTTATCGATATTTTATTTATTTTGTTATCGATAATTTTATCGTTTTTCCAATCGATTGTGCTATCGAAATTTTTTATGGAATTCGTCCTCGTTTGTGTTATAGATATTTTTATCGGTTTTGTTATCGATATTTTGTTGGATGTTACTATCGATAGAGTATAAAGATAATAATAAAGATAAAGGAAAACAGAATGGCATAAATGTAATTAGAACGAACAGGGGTAGAGGTAAAGATCTAGATAGAAAAAGGCAGAAATATAACCTTAAGCAAAAGCAGATGAGGTAAGATTAGATAAGTTAAGGTGAGCTAAGATGAGGCGGGGTGATTTAAAATGACCTAACATAGCTTAGCATAGAATACCATAACCCCACAACATAACATGACATATTTCATTCATCAGTTTTATCTTCGCTTTTTCTCTACCTTTATCTCTACGGTTGTATCTATTTAAAAAAAATGGTGTGAAAGATCAGATAAAATTTTCATGTCGGACTGTGAAATCAGTTCTCCAAGGGGTCGTCGCTGACTTTTCTTCTGTCCGAGAGTGAATTTCGCCAACAGATTTTCTCACCTTTTCTGCAAACACTTGATTATTTTGCAAGTAACAACAAGTAAACAGTCGGTCGCTGATTGCCAAACCATCAGACCCCATTTATATATTTAAGCCACCTTTCGCCATTTATTCAGTCTACTTTAAGTACTGCAAAGACTTACATTTTAAACACCGTTATCAATATATCGGAAGCTGTTAGCCAGCTGCAGTCATTCTATAGATGCCATCCTCCATATCTATGTGCACTATTGGGCCCAGAAAGAAACATTTTAACGAGCTTCCGAAAGGAGGGTTTAGATCTCTCGACTTTCAGCAGAAGAAGGAAAATAGCACTAATATATTCTTTTCCGAATACCATTTGTTCTTTTCTTACTAAGAATTATCACCGTCGAGTTTAAACCAAAAAAAAAATTATTTCAATATTGACATTTACTTATGGAAAATTTAATACCACGTAAAGAGAAAATATTTGTGGAATGCGTTTTTTCTGATACTTGATTTACAAGCTTCTAGCTGTGTTTAATTTTCAGTGAGACGTTAAAAAAAGAAAGCATCCATTTTACAGTGCTGGTACATAAGCGAAAACATATTTCCAATTTTAAGTTGATGCAAATACATACATACATACATACATACATATGTATGTATGGCTGCACCAGCACAGGCCTTTGCCCTAGAAAACACTTCATCGTCTCTTGCACAAGAGCATTCAATAAATGGTTCGCAAGAACAAACAAGCCGGCAGTCGCTGTCAGCAGCAGTCATCAATCTTAAAATTAAAAACAACTCCATTGAACTGAAAATAAAAGCAAACAGAAAAAAAAACAAAAAACTGATGCATTTGCATAAGTTTATATCATATTGCAGCGTGCAGTTTGTGTTTTTGTAAGCAGTAGATCCGCATGTTTCTGGCATGTTACGCAAGTCTTGCTAGTGGCAGTGCATTAAGGAAGATCCAAAGTAAGTTAAAAAGAGAGGAAATAGCAAGAATTGATGGAAAATTTGCATTGATGCTGTAAATGACTTACGTACAAGCCTGCTAATGTTTGCTGGTGGTGTTGTTGTGTACTTTTTTATGATGATAAAAAATATCGTGTATAACACCGTATCATGCATACATACATACTAAGTTTTAAAAAAAAAAATCGCTACTTTGAGACGCAGAAAGCAATTGCAAAATGACTTTGCAAATCGTTGAGGTTGTAGCAAATATTAAAAGCGTAAATAGACACTCTCATTTATCATTCCATACAAACTAAGCTGGCACTAGCAAGCAAAGCATTGCATCAGCGGAAATATCGCCTGCAAAACCTGCCGGTACAACATGTCGTATGAGTAACAATAAGCTACTCATTCTACAACTGCATTGTAATTGAACTTTGTATTTTATATTTTCTTGTCGCCATTATTTTCTCTAGCATTAAGCAATAAACAAAAATTGTGGACTAATCGATTCGGAAATCTCTTTGGTTTTGAAAGAAGATACTTTTACTTTTTTTGCGGCCAAATTCGAACAGCATTTGGCTATTGCATCTACGGTTTTTTCATAATTTTTTATGTTTTAGTACCGATTGAGCCGTTTTCGAGATATCAAGATTTGAAAAAACAAAATGAATTTTTAATGCTTTGCGAAAAATGTAATGGAATGTAAAATCGAAAAAATTTTCACACTCGTATTTCTATACAAATTCTATGAATTTTTCAAACATTTAATATTAAAATGTTGACAACCAAGAAAACAGGTACTAAACGATTTTCCTAAAGATGTTGTTTTAAAAAAAACTATCACCCATTCCGCCATATAAGCATGGTCTGATAATGGGATAACAATGGGAACTTTTTTTTAGTTTTCAAATGTATAAAAAACCAGGAAGCTTTGTTCAGCTCAATGCCAAGAACGCTGACTTCGTCGAGTCAAATCAAGAAGATAAAAATACTATATTGTAGAGGAAGAAATCCTGTATTTAATTTCACTAAGATTACTACGCTACGATTTGTCATTTTCGCGTAAGCAATTAGTAAATTCGTTGAATTTTTTTTTCTCAAAATATGAGAAAGACAAAAAAGGACGAAGTTTCCCAAAAAATTTCTCGTTGGCAGGCCATCTACAGGTATGGCATGAGGGATAAAATTTAAGTAACTACAGGCACTAAATATTAACACAGAAACTTACATCAAAGAATGCTTACAAAAGACACTTCAGCAATTTTTTGTATCGCCATCAAGGGTCTAATTGTTAGTCTGGGGTAAAATCCTAAAAAAATTTTACTTAAGTGTTTCGTCATCATAATTCTTTAAAATTTTGCGAGCTGTGCAATATTCAAATGCAGCATTGCATATTTTAGAAAACTGTTAAATAAATAAGCGACGCAATTACACAAAAAGCACCTCAAACCATGCAATTAATTAAAAAAGAAAAAATAAGTTCAAAATCAATAGCAACAGGCAAATTCACTCGAGGCGTGCGATGTGTGAAAATTTTAGTGGTCCGCTGATGAAACACAAATACGGGGATCAATGTGAAATGTGTACCGTTAATTTTGTGCTTACCAAAATTGCGCATATACATTCATATATGCACCATTCGATCACGGACGGCCGTTGGCCACTCACCACTGCCGCTGGCCATCAACAAATACAGCCGAGTATGCAACCTCAATGAATTGAAATGGCTCAGCACCATTTGCTGCAAAGTTTACGTCTTTGTTTGTTTTCTTATTGAATTTACTCGTGTACGGCAGTGCGTATACGCAACATTTGTTGAGGTGGCAGCGATACCTACACCGTAATCAATGCGACGCATTAACAAATACTCGTACAATGCCAGCTCAATTTCACCGCCAATTTACGTACATACATAGTTCATGAAATGCTATAAGTGTGCGTATGTTTTTACATATATTTGGTATGCCCAATGAACCAAAGTTGGAACAAACCGCGCGAGGGTACATTTCGTAATCCAGTCGCCGGTGGTCGATATGATACTCAGTAAAATGGAAGGAGGCCCTGCTGAGCTAACAACCTACGCCTACTTTGTCTTTGTCATAGTACAAAATAATGTATTTGTCCACACTCAGCTCACTGTTGAGGCGAACACTATATGGGATAAATCTTTGGACAACCAAAGAAGGGTATAACCTCTCCTATTGAATTCTCACGGCAATCTTCAGAATGATAATATTCCGTGGCTACTGGTCTTATGGACAGCAATAAATAAGTAATCCATTAGCAAAAAAGTAGAGAGTGTATGTGTTGTAGATTATCTATGATTAGCATGGCAGGGGTACTTAGAATCTCACCGCCGGAAGCGCACTATTTATACACCGTTGCATATTCAACCGGCAGATATGACGGCCAACAATATACGCTCAAAACTATTGTCAGACTTAGGGCCGTTTTCTCATCTAACCTATAGTTTACCGGCCACTTTATCGTCTCTATATACGAGTTTTCGTTTTCTCATCAGCGCATTAATTTCTCGAATCGATAAACTGTTGCTCACCCGATGCAACCTTTAAAATTTGTACCCAACTTTAAATTTTGGTTTGGTTTTGGTTCATGAGGCAGATATATTAGATATTTCAACCAAGGTTTTGGTTTTTGCTAACAGATGCTCTTGCTCTATATTTGCTTATGTTGCATTGCCAACCTTTGAAATTTTATGACGAATATAGTGAAGTTTCACTCCCGGAAATGGAGTGGGATAACAAATTAATTTTTACCGGTAAGGTAAGAAAACGAAAACACTTTAAAGTGAGGAACAATTTATCTGCCCTGTTAGTAAAGGCAACTTTACTGCTTACATTAGAAAACGGCCCTTAGTGCTATAAGTCAGCTTGTATGCAGGCGATACAGTCACTGTGGTATAAGGAGCACAACTTCTGCCCCAACCGACTACGAGGTCCGAGATCTTTCTACTGAACAGCTATGTAATTATTGACCTCAAAGGCTCGCCGGAAGGCATAGCGATGATGAGAGCGATATATTCCGATAGGATATCGCTAAAATAAGGTAACACTACAACTATCCAATATCAAAAAGTGTAAGCTATATCGCAAGGATATAGGCTTTCAAGACGGCTCAAAGAGTTTCGTATATCTCTTCAGATAGAAGAAGCCAGGTTTCTATGTAGTATGCTAACAGGACACCATTAAGTGCCTTTAAGTTGAATCTCACCTATATTTAAATGTGCTAGAGGTACGGAACGAAAGAGCAGCATAATCCTTAGTATCCGGCCCTCAGTATTCTGTGGCTTTTGATAGCATATTTTCTAGTGAATCCCCAAAAGATGCCAAAAAAATATATTCAAATTCGCCAAGAAAACTGCTTTTTAACCCTGCTCTTGGTCCCAGGGATTAGAGAAGTTATGCTGTCATAGTTTTTTTTGGTAATTATAACAACTTTTATTAGCAAAATTACTAATTGGTTTTAGTCTGCCGTCATTAGCAATGTGCATATTAACTTTTAAATATTAATTTTTGACTTTTAATTTTACCAAAATTTTAATAAAGAAAGCCTAATAAAAGAGTATTTTCTTCATTAAATAGAACTTTTTTGTGAGGAATTGTATTCCGTATATGTATAACACCGTGCGACAAAAACAAAAAAATTTCGAAACACGTCGGGATTTTTTTTTAAAGGACTTTGTACTTTCAAAGATATGACTAATTCCAAAAATTATATTAAAAAATTTACTTGAAGGTAGAAAAACAATATGGACACTAAATGGAAGGGAAAGCCTATAGAATTAAAAAATAAAATAAAATTGTAAGATGAATAGGTATTGAAAATGTCTTTTTTATAAGTTTTATTTTTTAGACGAATAAAGTTAGAAGAACGAAATCCGAGGATGTGGTCGAGTGGATGTTAGCCTTTAACATATAATTATTTCGAAAATAATTATTGTAAAATTTCAAGCATATTCAACGATAAAATGTGAAAAGGATATTTTCAATACCTAATCATCCTTATGCATCAAAAAATTTAATCGGTCTTAATTCTACAGAATTTTCTCTCTAATGTGATAGTCAACTGTTTTTCAACATTGCACTGAATTTTCTTAAGTAATTTTTTGAAGTAATTATATTTTTCAAATTTCTAAATCCTTCAAAAAAATCCTAAAATCAGAGAGAAAAGCTAAAAACGCAGTTTTACTGTATTTGGGCCATGGTTTCGCGAATAAAAAAATTTTTTGTGTGTAAAATTTGCTATAGCACGGTGTAATTAATAATTTATTAATTATTTTTCACCCACCAATATTTGGCTCATGGACGGAAATGCCGCCTTTCTTACAAAATTTGCAATTATTTCAGGAATAATTGATCGCAAATAATTTTATGAAGGTACCTTTTTGAAAGAAATTAAATTTTCTCTAAAATGAGCAATTATCGATAGTTTCCATCATCCATCATATATATTATATTAATGTACAGAATCTACAATTTTTTACCGAAATTGCAATTATCTTCGAAACTATTAGTCCTGCATAATTTTGTTTAAGGAACTTTTTTTGTAAAAATTACATTTGCGGTCGATGTAAGCTGAGAAAAAAAATTTTTTAAAACTTTTAATTTTGATTGACTTGGCCGAAAACCTTCATCTTTCGTACTGATATTTTTTAAGCATTATGAAAATTCTTGAATTTCAAATTTTCAGTCCACTCAAATTCATATGGGTCGAAAATCGGTAACAAACGCAGTTTTCGCATGATGGTTTATCACTTTAGAATGCTTGATTTGCAGGACCCGCCGCCATCTTAAACACAAGAATCTCCAACGCTTTTTCAACCTCAGAGGAGCAGTTATTTTAGTGCCTAAGCTGAATTATGCACCACAGTTATAGCCAATTTCCATAGAAATCTTTACTGTATTTATTATACATATGTATAAATAAAAACACTTCACTTTTTCTAAGCAAAAAATTCTAAAAAAGTTAAATATGTTTATAATAAAACGCTATTTTTGATATAACTTTAGATATAACTTATAGAAATTTTAAGCTCTAAAAATTTTGACACATTCGCTTGCCTGGTTGCTGTGAATAAATACATGATGCAGCCAGAATTGGTTTCGCGCACTATGTATGTATGTATGTATGTTTTGATTACAAATATTTACTCAAAGTTAATATAAATTTCATTTGTGTACATTAAATTTTGTTGTGGCAGTTGTTTGTCGTAGTCGCTTGCATTTGTAGACGACTTTGTTCAATTGCATTTAAGCACATACATATGTACATATTAGGGATGTTTAGAATGTCATATTTTTCACCTTCGCGAATGCGAAAGTAATTTTGCTTCCTTTTCTCCCATGAGGCGATTTCTTATAAGACCGGCTGCACTGAACAATTGTCCACTTGGAACGCTGGCGAGTAGAGCGCTCAAATATTTGTGGGCCAGATCTGGAAATTTGTCACGTTTAAGTTTAGTTTTCTACCAAACGAGAGGATTTTCACCGCGATTAGCTTGTTTTTCTTTAAGATAAACCTTCAACTTAGATTGCACTTCTTCGCTTTTTCTGCAGGAATTTAAAATTATTTCTAGGTTTCTTATAAAACTTTTAGCTGTACTTGTTGAAGGCCCATTGACATGCTACCTAACCGTTTAGCGCCCGAAGCTAAAAGCCGGCTATTGTCCGCACCCAGGTTAGACAGACTTAAGTTAGACCGACTTAGAGCCATTTCAGCAATAGTAGAGTGGACTCTCAGCCCATGTACACATTCGCAACGCAAAATATTCGTATCATTTGATGCGAATGTCGAATGCGAATGCAAATATTCGCAACATACCTGGTACATACATATGTACAAAAATATACGAGTGGTGTACTTGCAATGCCAATAGCAATAAATAGTTGCTATTGCAATAGTGCAATTGCATTTAATCAATGAGCTTATTGTTGTCGTTTTTGTACTATATTATGTTGCTGATATGCCTACGCACATTAACTCTTTCACTGTACGCATTGCCGAATTTCAATGGGCTCCATTTGCGGTTGGGTCTGTGTGGCGCCTTTCAATATTCTCATTGAGTAAATGGTCTGATTTTATTTATTTACATACTATGTACATTGGATTTGTTTTCCATGTAATTTGTAACTACTTTTGCCGTCATTTGTAATCATTACCCACTGGCAGTCGATTCGTATTGTGAAATGTTTCATTAATTTGTCGCTGTTAGTTTGTTCAAATGTAATTTTTGGCGTTAGTGCAAAATTCAATTAGTATTGGTAAAATCAACAAACAAATAGTTATACAAATAACCACAACGCTATTGTGATGCATAGATTTCACATAACTACTACATACATAAATTAGTTAAATTTTTATAGTTATTGGGCTATATTGTAAGTTTGAAATGGCGACTATTTCAGTGGTGGTACCTAGTAAGCAGTGGCTTTTTGCATAAACTAGGTTAAAATTTTAGAGTTCAGTTTTTTATTTTGAATGTAAATTTTTGAGATTTTGGAAAAAGCAATACTATATTCGACATTAACAGGTCTATTCGGCACGTTATGGATGGTTTTTAACCGAAAAAATTTTATTAAAAAAAATTTTACCAGTTCTTGTCACTGCGATTCTGGGTACGTTGGTAATGCAGTTAAAATATTCAGCAATTTAGCTATGAAGATTTTTTTGAAATTCTGGTATGTTTCACGGGGAAATATTTTGTTGAACACAATTTACCGGTTACAAGAGTGCACAGAATGCGAAAGGGGTTTAAGAACTGACAGGAACTTTATTTACTATTATTTGAGGGAGGCTTTGAGTGTAGAGATACTTTGCCATGCTCCTTCCTTGACATCGAGGGCACCTCCGATAATACATAACCAGAGACCCAAAATAATAATTATTTCATGGTGGAGTTTTAAAGAAGTCATCAAACTTTTCGCAAGAATTATAAAAGTCTTTGCTGATATTTATGTGTGAAAAAAACTTTTAAGTCATCGAAAACTATTATTAATATATGGAAGTATTTTCATAATAATTATCATTGAGATAAATATTTTTAATAATAAAAGCCTTTGTCATTTTGAGACTTATATTATAAAAGTCTTTTGATAATAATTATTAGTGCGAAAACATTTTGTATATAATCCCGAACGGGTCCCAAACCAATCCCCAACTGGGCCCAAACTACCCCCCAACTATTCCCGAACTGATCCCCACCTAACACCGAACTGGTCCCCAACTAATCCTGAAATGTTCCTGAACAAGTGCCGTCTTTTAAGACTTACAAAATTTTTTCGCACTCATAATTGTTATTAAAAAACATTTATAATATAAGTCTTAAAATTAAAGTCTTTGAAAACTTAAAAAAATGTATCTTAATGATAATTTTTATGAAAAAACTCTTATAATATAAGTCTTAAATAGAAGTATTTGAAGACTTAAAAATATTTATATCTCTGATAATTATTATAAAAGGACTTTTATAAAATAAGTCCTTGAATAATAATTATAGATGAATCGAAATGCATTTATCTTAATATAGTGATTATTGATTGACTTTTATTCTTTTCTCTTATAATAGTTATGTCTCTATACATAACACGACTGGGTTTGTCATATCTTTCATGAATATACATAACGAAAATTTAAATTTAGCATTTTGGTACATTTTTAATCATTTGTTTGGGATTTCTACGTATTTACAGTAAGTATATATTGATGATTTTGACAATGCTAGTCCTTGGCCATTTAAATTGGGTTGTTGTACAACAAAAGCTTTTTATTGGTTAGTAAATTATTTCACAAAATTTCATGGTTTTATCATTTAAAATCTCTCACCTGAACAACTATACGGGAGCTATAAAAAGAGTTGCCACCTGTTTAAAAAATAAAATTTTATTACATAATTAAAACTGATCAAATATCGCAATACGGGCGTAAGATGGCAAAGAATTTAAGAGAACTTATTTAAGACAATATTTAAAAAAAATAAAAATTATGCCATATGGGTATCAAACGAAAGAGATTTCAGAAAGTTCACTTACCAAAATATTTTAAAGAAGTTTACCATCTGTTTTAGTAACTAAATTCGATTAAACTATATAAAAGAAATATGTAAATATGGGTGTCAAGCGAAAGCAGTTCAAATCGCGGAATCTTAACTCTAATTAAATTTAGTAAAATGTTAACTGAAATTTATATGCGTGTCTAAAATCAAGTTTCTTAAAGCTTTTCATCGATAGATTTTTTGTTGACGGTCAGATTTTGGAAACACGTAATATGAAAAGAGTTAACACCAGTAAAAAACAATTATATTCAATTAAATTATTTACATGACTTATTATAATATGGGTATCAATTTAAATGGTATTGAAAATGCTGTGTTTCTAAAAACATGCGTTAGGGTTGCCACCTGTTGAAAAATAAAATTCAACTTTAATTGAGGCAATTATGTAACTGAAATAAGTATAACAAAATAGTTATTAGACGAAAGTAGTTAAAGAAGGTTGGAGTTTAAAAATATTTTGAAGAGGGTTGCCACCTTTTTAAAAAGTTAAAATGAAATTATTTTATATGGTAAATGAATTTCGGTAATATGGGTATCAATTGAAATGGCTTCGAAAATACTTCATTTCTACACTAAAAGAGGGAGGGTTACCACTTCTACAAAAAGACAAATTCAACTTGAATTAAGGAATTCGGTAATTGAAGTATTAGTTAGCAACATGGGTGTCAAGCGAGAAAACCTTAAGAAGGTTTAGCTTAAACTTATTCTCATCTTCGGGTACATACAAACATCGGATAAAATTTATTATACTATTTGACGGTCGTGGAAGGTAGATATGTATAAAAAATACCAGCAAGCTTCTGCGTATATCATATCTTCGTTTTTCGGCCATCCTGCTTTTTCCTTCAACCCGTAGACATGTACACTTACACATACTTTGTAGAAATGTACGTGGACCTATTTAAGTTTCAAACCAGTATTAGCAAATAGATACTTACACTCATTTTTATATACATATTCGTAGTCTCACATATTGTTAGTGTGTATGCCATTTATTGCAGCAGCATCCCCAGAGGGCTTTCCGCACAAATAAACTGGTGTAAGTTTGAAATTATTGCTGTCACTTTGGCAGTGAATTGGAAAAGTTTTTACAAAGTATTTACTCCCAACTTCCACTACTTATGTATATAAAAATTGTTTTGTTTTTTATTTTAGTAGTATATGCGCATATGTACGAATATATATTTATTTGTTTGTATACATACAACTCTTTGGCGGGCAGAATACCAAACGGCTTTGTGACAAGCAAAACAACGGACCAACGCTGGTATTCCGGATGTTGCTGTCAAATATTTTCAATGTCATGGCATTGGGTTCATTTATAATTTTGCGCAGTCAACTTTGGCGTCCACAAGAAATGGCATTACTAGATATGCCGTTATACTACATACATATGTATATATACTTATGTGAGTATATTTTAGTATTGCATAGATATTTATGGTAAAGGCTTTTAGTATACCACACGCATTCACATATACAATATCGTATATATGTGGTGGTTACATGCATTTGACTTGCATTGCCTGCTGGCTGCTTTTTCCTCCTACAGAGTTCGTGCTGCCAGTTGACATTCATTTTGCCGGCACGCTGCACAACTGCAAGTGACTCTAAGTGCATTTCGCCATGACAAAGTATTTGTCAGTATGTGTGTATTCATGTATAGATATGAACATTAGTTACAAACATATGCTTCATATAAAGCAAGTATTGTCATTTCAGATGTAGCGAACGCATGGCCTGCAGGAAAATCTGCATATGTATGTACTTGCTCTGGTGTCTTCACTTTTAGTTTTATAAAAATTAAGATTGAAAAGTAATGATTTCTATTCTATTATATTCTATCAACACTATGAATGACTGAAAAATCTACATATCTTGAAAGATGGACTGGGATGATTTGACCCAACTACTTTAAAATTAATTTTAGTAACAAAAGACTTACCGCCGGTTTCACCAGGAATCTAAAATTTTGTATGGGGCACCCCTTAATTTTATGCCACACTCACAAAAAACAAACATCCACGAAAATTACAAACTTTTTAACAAGTCGCAAAAACTCGACAACAATTTTGACTTGAAATCTAATAAACTCGATATGTTATTGGAACTTATCATTATATAAATAGGCAATCATGTTTCCTTTACACCCCTTTTACGGCTAAACTATACTTCTAAGGTATAAACAATTATATATCATTAGAAAGGTATTTTGATGCTGATGTGCAGGCAATTTTTAAAATTTCAAATCAGTTTAAAATAGAGCGAAAAAATCAATTCAAAAGTCACACCAATACCAATGCCATACATGTACATGGTTGGGGCGGAAATGCACCCTAAATGTATGCTTTAATATTGATAGCGAATTAAAGAAACGTGCTAAGCAGCAGTTCAGGAATAAAATGCATGTATGTATGTACATGAATAGATTAGACTCAAACAAGGAAGAAGGTCAAGTTGAGTATGGGGAAGAAGAAAGTGATAAATACAGAAATTAAAATAAAAGTAAAGAAACCTAGATATAAAGACAAAGAGGAAGGAAAATTTAAATACCTAACCTAATAACAATGGTGGGGGTGAATATGTAAATGAAGAAAAGAATGGACATATTTAGATCAGGATAAAGGAAAAGATAAAGATGAAGACCAAGACGACGAAGATGAAGATGAAGATGAAGATGAAGATGAAGACGAAGATGAAGATAAAGATAAAGATAAAGATGAAGATGAAGATGAAGATGAAGATGAAAATGAAGATGAAGATGAAGATGAAGATGAAGATGAAGATGAAGATGAA
>NW_023458564.1:37326953-37350409 GCF_013731165.1 Rhagoletis pomonella | reverse complement strand
ATGAAGATGAAGATGAAGATGAAGATGAAGATGAAGATGAAGATGAAACACACCACAACTTAACCCCCACACCGTAATTCACCACACTTCAACTCTCTCACCACACCTTAACTCACCACACCTCAACTCACCACACCTTAACTCCACACACCTAAATTCACCACACCTTAATTCACCACACCTCAACTCACCACACGTTAACCCCCCACACCTAAATCCACCACACCGTAATTCACCACACCTCAACTTTCTCACCACACCTTAACTCACCACACCTCAACTCACCACATCTTAACCCCCCACACCTAAATTCACCACACCTCAACTCACCACAGATAAATTCACCACACCTAAACTCACCGCACCTCTTAAGCCCACCACACCTGAATTCACAGCGCCGTAAATCCCACACCCAATTCCACCACATCGCAAACCACCACACCCAATTTCCCCACATGACATGATATCACTTTATGTGGCATCAATGACATTGCTTTAATATTGATACTGAATTAAAGAAATCTGCTAAGCAACAGTTTAGAAATCAGATTTACGAAGATTAAGATTCATGCAAGGAAGAAGGTAAAGTTGAATATGTAGAAGAAGAAAGGGATAAAGGCAAAGATTAGAATAAAAGTAAAGAAACCTAAATACAAACGAAGGTGGATATGAAGATGAAGATGAAGATAAGGATAAAGATCATAACCCCTTAACTTTAACTCATCTTAACTTGAAAACTTACTCCACCTGAGCTCACCACACATTAATTCACCACACTTTAACTCCCCACACCTAAATTCACCACACCTCAACTCGCCACACCTTAACCCCCGTACCTAAATCCACCACACCTAAATTCACCACCCTTAATTCACCACACCTCAACTTTCTCACCACACCTTAACTCACCTCAACTCACCACACCAAAATTCACCACACCTTAATTCACCACACCTCAACTTTCTCACCATAACTTAACTCACCACACCTGAATCCACCACACCTAAATTCACCACACCGTAACTCCTACACCCAATTCCACCACACCGCAGCTCACCACACCCAATTTCACCACATGACATGATATCACTTGATGTGGCATCAAAGGCAACACCATTTGGCATAAAATGAACCAAAATAAATAAGATTTAGATAGAGGTGAAAAAGGGGATAAAAAGGAAATACAACTGAAGAGTGTGCGATATTATATTGTGGTGTGTTATGCTTCATATGTTATGTTATTTATTCTTATGTTATGGTTATGTTATGTTATGCCAAGTACTAAGCTAAACTCCCCTCCACTTAACCCATTCCAACTAATGTTATTTTAGCTCATTCAACTTACATAAACTATCCTTAATTTTATCGGTTGAATTTCAACCGCTGGGCGAACACTAGTTTATATAAATTCATAAACTCTCTGAGTTAAAGTTTGTCAAAATTAAAATTTTTTTCGGAATATAATTTCTTCAAGTCCTGGGAGCGACGCCTAAAATATGTTTTTTTTTATTTTTTTATTTTAGTGATTGTCTTTATTTTGTACATAGAAGAAAATAAAGGAGTGCCGCACGACTTTGAAATCTCTAAAAAACACCGTAATGTATGTGTAGCTCTAGAGTAATGGTGATTTATTTATTGAAACTAGGAGTGCGAGTTACTGTCGAAATTCGCCGCTACTTACCGGAAAATCTTCTGCTTTGGAACTAAAACGTGCCTTCAACTTTTTAAATCTTTGAATATCTTTGGAGGATTTTGGAAGTTTTTATAATTGACCCGATACATTTCAGTTCGTCCATAAATTTCGATAATTTGATTAATTTCGATACCTCGATGAATTTAAAAAACACAAGCATTCGATAGCTCAATAAAATTCGATAACTCGAATAATTTCGATAACTGCGCATTTCAAGGACTCGATAAATTTCGATAACTCTCGACATAAATTAATAACTCGATAAAATTTTGATATCGATTTAAATACATTTATCGACATAACTTTACACATGCATATCGTTAAAACTACAGACGTATGTATATGTGTACTTATTAAAACTTTGATCGATATTAATTGCAATGAATTAATCAGTCTAGTTGTCTATAAATTCATCGATGTCGCAATATCTACTTTTTAACCTTAACTTCAGTATTCTCTACTGGGTACGCAACTCTAACTTTTCGTCGGTGTATTTGTTCGATTGAAGTGCTGTTCTCTCAAGCCCTCTTTGCTTTGCCTTTGCTTGCCAACTAGTCGAGAGAATATGAAAAATTTCATGACATTTTAATGTGACTGCAAACACTACGGGATATTTTTAATGCAATAAATGAAATTTATTTACCGGTGTTCCTTGAAAAGCGCACACATGTGAATTCGATTTTACCAGTTTTATTCATTGGTGTTGAAGAATAATTTATGTGAGCAGAAAATGCTGGTGTGGTAGGGAGGCTGCATATTAAAAATTAGATACGCAAAATTGTATGTGGTTTTAAAATTGGATAGACTCTAAGCGACTAGGTTTTTACAAGATATTTATAATAAAAGAATTTATCTAATAAAACAGCTTGCTTGACAAAAATCCTTGACTTAAGTTAACGGGGCCTTCTGCAGTTGAGCCGCATTAGCGTGTTTCTTACTGGGTGAATGAGCGCCCTTCTTCTTAGAAATCGTCGGTGTTGATGATACGCTAAAACTACTGAACTGGCTAGTGAGGGTAGGTAATCAAGAGGTTATTCCCCGGGATATTCCTGGAGTGTTTGGATAGCGCCAAGTTACATAGATCGCAGCCTTGCCTACCTTCAAAGACGGTGCGCATCCTTTACAACTTTTGGCTTCACGAGGCCAGATGAGTGGCCGTATTTAAGTGCGGAAAATTATAGGCAAAACGAGTGGCGGCAATGACTGTGATAATATTCACATACATTTGCTGGAAATGGATCAAGGCAGAAGTAGTGCAAAGTGAAGGTACTACTTTACAGCGTTGGACAACCAACATCCCGCAGGGATGCTGGGTGGTTCCAGAAAAACTATAAAAATGGGGGCTTGTAATGACGTAAGATTGGAGTGGCGTATATATTTTAAGTTGGAGTGGCCTGTCTGAGCGAAGTCTACACCATGGATCATCGACTTAGGAGAGATCCAAAAGGAAGCCAACAGTAAAGTAGAGGTCAATATTTTTTCGGGTATTACACATCAACCTGCAACACGGAAAAGTGCAAATATTCTGTTTAGGGACGAGGTTAATATTTGGCTCAATGGTCATGCCAGTAAGTAAAATTGCCGCTTTTGGAGTGAAAGGAATTCAAAAGGTATAGTTACATCTACAAAAACTTAATGTTTGGTGTACTTTATGGAGTAGTTGGAAACGTTGTTTCTCATGGAGGGGATGCTTTGGCACCACAGTTAGCAATTCTTTAATAACGCAATTAAATGAATTGTTGATTAAATATATATTTTTCCAACTAAACGGCGCCGCAAGCCATACAGCGTGTCAAAAAATCAACTTATTTGAGGAAACCTTTGGTGAGCGCGTAATTTCTCGATAAGTCACCACGATCATGCGATCGTCCCTGGGTTATTATTATGGTAAATAAGAAAATTTTCCCACTTTGGAAGGCCACATTGTGCGAACCATTGCCGAGATAGGGAACCCACTGCTAGATAAGGAAATCAAAAATTCCAGCCTATATCATTATAAAGGTATTTTGATGCTGATGTGCAGACAATTTTTAAAATTTTAAATTAGTTTAACCTAAACCGAAGAAATCAATACAAAAGTGACACCAACACCAATGCCATACATGTACATGATTGGGCCGAAAATGCCTCCTAAATGTATGCTTTAATATTGATACTGAATTACAGAAACGTGCTAAGCTGAAGATGTATGTATGTACATGAATAAATTAAGGCTCAAACAAGGAAGAAGGTAAAGTAGGGTATGTAGAAGAAGAAAGGGGTTAATGCAAAGATTAAAATTAAAGTAAAGAAACCTAAACTTAAATACAAAGAGGAAGGTGAATCTAAATACAAAATATACTTAATAGCAAAGGTGGGGGTGAATATTTAGATAAAGAAAAGAACACAGATAAAGATCTGAATTAAAGTAAAGGAAGTGATAAATATAAAAATGAATGATAAAGGTAGGGATAAAAAAGAGAAAAAGATAAAATTGAAGAATGACACGTTATGTTGTGTGGTGTTGCGTTGTGTTGCGTTATGTTATGTTAGGTTATGTTATGTTATGTTGTGTGGTGGTTTGCTGTGTTGAGTTGTGTTGTGTTATGTTATATTTTGTTAAGTTATGTTGTGTTATGTTATGTTATGTTATATTATGTTATGGTATGTTATGTTATGTTATTTTATGTTATGTTGTGTTGTGTTGTATCGTTATGTATTGTATTGTGTTGTGTTGTGTTATTACTGGTTATATTGTTTTGTTTTGTATTGTATTTTCTTGTTCTGTTTTGTATTGTATTTTGTTATATTGTTTTGTAACGTGTTGTGTTGTGTTGCGTTGTATTGTATTTTGTTGTGTTGGGTTGTTTTGTTTTGTATTGTATTGTTTTGCGTTATGTTATGTTATGTTATGTTATATTCTGTTATGTTGTTAAACTCAACTCAGCTCAGTTCCCCTTAATTTTAATGGTTGAATTTCAACCTCTGGGCGAACAATAGTATATTTTAATTGGCCATTCCTGTACGCCATAGAATAGTGTTAGTTTTGTGTTTTTTTTTTTACTTCTCAATTGTCTACTCAGTTCAAACCAGCATTTATTGTGAAAAGTTATATTTCAAATGATAACTATCAACATTGACGTGGGCACCGAGGAACGAACGCACTGACTGTTTTTTTGATGACGCGAGATATTTCGTTTTGTCGTCACTTATGCATTCGCTATGCTTCATTGTCCAACTTGGAAAAGGCAGAAACCGGATTACATACATACATATGTATGTTTATGAAAAGCATGATTAGAAAAATCTAACTATGAAAAAAGATTCAACGATAAAGAGGTAAAAACCAGATAAAGAAAAGTAAGGTAATTAAAATTAAATCGTAAAAATACGCTTAATCACGCGTCTATTCAAAGTGCTTTACCTTCCGAAACAAATAAGGAAAAAATCCATTTCCACACACATTCTTTTTTATTGAAACAACTATTTCATACATTTATATTCTTTTGTTGCAAATAATGTCACTTGCAATCAGCTGCATCGTTGCATGACTTAGTCAATCGTAGCAACAAAGTGTGCTGCCCTGCCTCGCGCTGGTGACTAAAGTGAACACCAACTTGATTAAACTAAAGTGTTTTATAAACCCCCAGCTCTGCCAAGTGGGAGACCCACACACGTACTCGTATATATACTAATAAATGTTTGTCATAAGCGCACATCCGAACACACACACACATTTTCCACATGCAACATGGCACACGCGCATAACTGCTAGCAGCGAAATTGTTTAGTTTTCTCTCTGGCTGACAGTTGACCTTTGGCGCAACGCCAATGCGGCGCCCACTTGTGCTTGTACCAATTACGCTGCCAGCTTGTTGCGCTCTTTGTGGCAAAGCAGTCAGTCAGTTAAAGCTGCCTACACTCGACTCGCAACACTTTTTTATATCTCACGCCCCCCGCTGCATGCATGCATGCACTACTACCACCCACACATCATTGCATGCATTAGTTGCACCACCCGCAAGCTGCCGCCTTTTGTTGGTCTCAATTTACTGAGTGCCAGTTAAATTCCCGCTGGCCGTTAGAGAACACTTGCAACCACGTACTCACAAGCACACAAACACACACACACACACACACGCCAAGCAACTGTTGTGACAGGCCAGCTAAAACCACGCTAGTAAGTTATTTCTGATTTCATATACCAGCAATTATGGTTGGGCGTTGTGGAGTTTTGCAACTTAATTAAATTTATGCACAGAATCAGGCGTTGTTGAGAAATGTTTGAAATTGTGTGCTTGTCTGTGTGGGATAAGAGCTATATTTGAAGCGTGGCTTTATGCCAGTAAGGTGCGTGTTTAGCTTGCACGCTTCTTCAGCTTGCTCTACCGATTTCCGGTGAATTTTAATTTATTTTTGCAACAGTAAACTGTCTTTTCGCAAAATAGACGCCAACTTGTGCTCTCAAATCCTCGCTTTGTAACTTTTATCAGCCATTTGCATTCATTTTAATGCCATTGCATAAGGCGAATTTGGACTTAAGTAAACGCGTTGTGATGAGAATTGAAACGAGAATATTGGTGTTCATGTGAATCTGGCTGCGTGTGCTCACCCACGAATGGATTTCCTTTTCCTTTGCTGCGGTTTTTTTCAGCTTTTTAGGAAGCTCTGCTACGCTTATAATTCCAAGAAGTTGATTATTTAATTTAGTTTTCTGTAAGTTCATAATTTTGTATTTACTTTTTATTAGTGCAGAAGATCAGAATGAAGAAAGAAATCGATTGAGCGGTGACTGTCTCTTTGTCCGTCCATCTGTGCACATGATAACTCGAGCAAAAATTTAGATATCTTAACGAAACTTGGTATGTGTCCCTCTCTTTAGCGTAGGATGGACGATATTGAAAAAGGAGCAAAATCGGACAATGACCACGCCTACCTCCCATATAACGGTAGTTTTCAGAAATGCGAAAACTGCGATATTATAGTAACTACTGAAACTTATTCACTCAAAATTGGTATTTACAATTATTTTGAGACGAAAAATCAGAATACATATTAAAAATTTTTGGAATTTCGCACTTCCTACAGCTATCACTACTCACAAAACCCAATTTAAGCTCGTTAGCTAACAAACTGTGGCCGGCTATTGTGTTAATTTTAGATCATATGACGTAAGCATGGCTCTGGATACTTTGTGGATACGCTGTTGTGATCGCGATTTACTCGCCTCATAGAACATGACAAAGTCAAATTTTTTTAAAGAGCCTGTAGAGAGAAAGGATTTTATTTTTTAACTAGAGCATCCATTTTTTTCTTTTTCTTCTAGGTTCATGTGTCCTGGTACGCCGCACAAGTGAATTTTCGTAGTTGACCCGAAGATTTTTATTCCACACCTGAATTCGAGGGGACTTTTTGAGGTCGCTGTATGTGACACTATGGCTTTTATGGCTGCTTGGCTATATATTTAGAATTTTATGAGTTTTCTATACGCATTGCTGTTGTTGAAATGCTCTGTCCCTTTCCTTGCTGTCGTTACTTCCGCCTGGAAGATGCTTTGGTCTATGTTGCCCAGCAGGTGGCAGGAAAACCTACTATTACCAAATGATCTGCAATTGAGCTGACCAGTAAGATTGAACGACATGTGTAGCTGCTTTCGGGGCTATGTTTTTAGATGCCGGGACCGCTGTTGTGATGTGCAGGATGACACTTACGGCAGCTGTTGGCGGAGTCGTCAATGCTGCTGTTATCCCAAACCATCGCTAATCTTTACACCCTATCGATACGTTTTGCATAAGTCTTCTTATTCATTACTGTTCACCACACTAGTACGCCCTAGAACAGTACTGATTCCACAACCGCATTAAATGGCAATTTAATTAGATTGGGGTAAAGTCCCCGTGTATTCCTAGGCATCTGTTTCCATGCGTAAAGATCCAAGCAGACCATTTTCATCATTTCCTCTACATTTATCTTCTCTGAAAGTTTGTGGCCAGTATTACACCTAGATATTTCGTGTGATTTTTTTGTATTAAATGTGAATGTGATGTGATATGCTAGGGTATGTTACGGTATGTTATACTATGTTATGATTTATTATCTTATGATATGTTAAGTCAACTAACCTCACATTTACCTCTTTCACCTCACCCTAACTCACCTCATTTCAACTCATTTCATATCATCTCAAATCACTTCAACTCGCTCTAACTCAACACTGAGAGAAAAATCATATAAAATAAAAATTAAAATTATGTATCGAGTTGATTTTCAAACGCTGAGCGAATACTAGTTAAAATAAGATTATAAATTTATTTTTTTTTAAGGTTGAATAAGGTAGCGTCGAAAGCCACTCAAACCCATACTGTCCATCATAATATTATTTTACATTATTCTATAAAATAGCACACCTTTATCCAGTCACGGCATGTGCATGTACTTTTCATTCACAATTTCTATTCTCTTAAATCTCCCATTGAAATATTTTCGACAAAGCGCATCCGTCGCTGTTGCCTTCAGCTAAATGCTAAACAACTATAATACAAATTGCCATGAAATAATACTACATAAGTATAACCACCTGCAGCTTTACAAGTTGCATCATTAACATGCCACATTCATTATCTGGTTGCAAGAATTTATAAACAAAGCGAGCCTGCGGTTTTCCACCGCAACACGGCTAAGTCGCGCCTGTTTAGCAAAAAGTGAAATGTACTAACACACATGTATATACGAGTATGAATTCGCTTTCTAACCAGAAGGGAATTAACTTTTTTTACTACTTAAAATTCTAAACTAAAATGCAAAGTATACTAATTAAATTCATTTCATTTTGAAAATCATTCAGAGCTTTAAGTGTGAGTTAGTCTGAGGTGACTTAGCATAGTATGGTTTGGAGGCACCAAAACATGCAAATACTGGAACCTTAAAAATGTCTACTTCTCTAAACCTTTGTCCGTTTAGTAAATAAAAGTATCGAACGTCATCGCTAGTCTTAATTTTTCCCCGTAATAATAATAATAGATTGTCGCTTACACATATGTTAGTGTTTGGCCGAGCTTCTCCTCCGATTTGTGGCGTGCGCCTTGAAGTTGTCACACAAAGCGGAGGGACCTACAGTTTTACGCCGACTCCGAACGGCGATTGTATTTGTATGGGAAGCTGTTTTTCATGGCAGAAATACACTCGGAGATTGGCCATTGCCTGCCGAGGGACGACCGCTGTTAAGAAAAAACCTTTTTTCTACATTTTTTTGCGATGTTGCTTTGACCAGGGCTTGAACCCAGGCGTTTCGGAGTGGAAGCGCGCACTGCTTACCACTACAACACAGCGGCCGATTTTTCCCCATAGCTTATGCAATTTTTGTCATTCCATCTATCGTTCGGTATTTAGTAAGCCCCTCGGCAATAAGAAGCGTGCAAGCTTGTAAGGGTATTCCTATTTCATCGTTTATATCATCGATAGTATGTATGTCGCAGTGTCACAGGAACCCATATCAATTTTTGGGCAAAATGACTCAACCATTCCGTTAAGAGGTGTGCGACATTTCATGACAACAATGAAGATTGTCGACTGCTTCGTGAGGGATTTGATTGCCGCCTGGTGGTCAGTGAAAATATAGATCTTAGCTCGGGACATCATACTTAATACACCTTACTAGTTTTGTGGCCCCGTAGATTGCCATCAGTTCCATATGAAAAACTCTACAGTAATCTAGAAGATGAAGAGAGTGAGATTTCCAACTGATCGGAGTATACACCTCCTCCAATCCTACCCTCGAGCTTTGAGTGATCTGTGTATCCATGATTGGACCCGCCACACCTTATAGCCTCTTGTTTACACTCACCCCGAACCTTTTTATTTTTGACTAGCAAATACCTAGCGGGCTTCACTGCGCCTTAAAAATATTTTAGTGTTTTTTGATAGCCGTTTTTTTATATTTCATTTATTTTATCAATTTAATTGAACACAAATTGAGGTGGCAACCCTCCTCAAAAATGTTTCTGGCAGTAAACTTTCCTAAACCACTTCAATTGATCTTATCAATTAAATTAAACTAAAACTTTCAAAGAGGTGGCAACCTTCCACAAAAATATTTTCGCCTGTAAGTCTTTTTAAGTGGTTTTCTTCTAACAACCATGTTGGAATATTTACTTTATCTTATCCATTTACTTAGACTGCAATTTTCAAACAGGTGGCAACTCTAAATTTTTTTTCTGTCTATATTTTAAGTTAGACCTCTAGAAATACATCGGTTAAAACAGTATTCAATGCCATAAATTAGTTTTCAAGTGATGCGCTTACAACCATACACACACACAGACAGATAGGCACAAATTTCTAAAAATTGTTGATTTGGCATCTGTTGATCTAATAAAGACCCCCTAGTTAATTTTTCTTTAATATCTCTTATGCACAGATATCGGCCTGTTATAATTTTTGTATATGTATAGATTAGCTCAACACCGCGCATATTTCTCGTCCGATTAGCATTCAACATTTACCACAAGGTTTACCAAAACACTAAATCCAAAGCCAAAACTGTCTCTGTCTTCATAAAGAATTCCATGTACTACCCGCAAAAGTTATGCGTTTTTACGAGAACGGTTTACCTCTTTGAAGAGATATTTAAAAGCTTTTCTTATGCGGTCTTAAATATTATCAAAATGCCTGCGAAGCATAACAATCTTCTATCTACTAAGCACACATACATATACATTGCTTAAAAATAGCAACTAACGCCGCCTCTTTTTCCTATGTTTACACAAACATCTTGGCAATTTGTAGAAATTAATGTTTACTTCCACTTCTGGCTCGCTACTTGCCAATGCCACCTACGAAACTGCTACAAAGTTTTTAGCTAATTTATACAGCATTCTTGAGAAAACTTAAAGTGAGCAGAGAGAAATTAGAAAAAAAGCAGCCGCAAAGAAACTTTGCCAGCGAAAGAGACGAAAGTGATTTTCCCCACAATCTTTTTCTGAATTTTTTTCTCCACTCGTTGGCAAAAATCCAAAGTGAATTGAGTAGCAGAATTTAGTATTACGAAATTCCAACTCGGTCAAAGTACATACATGCATACATACATATATAATAAATAGTACATATACGTGTATAAAAAAAAAATGTAGCAGTGAGGTGTAGAAAAGTGGCGCAAGAAAGCGCGAAAAATGTGTTATCTTAATGGATGTCTGACTGCTTGTACTTAGTTCGTTCGGCGTGACTTTCAATGTTGAATTCTTTAGCTGCTGCTGCTTGCGCGCGTGGACTTTGACTATTGACTTAAGTTTTTTTTTTTTTCTTTTTTTTAAGTGCTCTTACTTTTCCAATGCAAAATAAAATTTGTTTTAAGTCTGCTTAAGTTGCTGTAAGTGGAAGGCAATTTATTACTCATACGCCGTGTAGGGCTAGGTGTGCGGGGCGTATGTGTAACAATAGAAACTGGATTGTTAGGTACTCTCCGCATTGCATGTTTGCTGTGCAATCCTTTTAATTGCCATTATTGATATCTACAGTTTTATACAAAAATTTATATTTAACCAAACTTGCTATCCTAATATTCTATTTTTTTTTTTAACCAACGATTTTATAATTAAAGGTTTCAAGTTTACAAAATCTTTTACACAAACAGCTTTTTGAAACTGCACTGTCCACACAGACAAGTAAACAGAAATACAAGCAAATAAAAAGAAACGGATAGACAGGAAAACAACAACAGGGAAACAAACAACTGCAAAACACATTAAAAACATTAAGCGCGCGCCCGCAGGAAACTTGCTGATTTCAGCCAACGCTACGCTCGTGCACACAAACACGCGCAGACATACTGCTCTGCAAAGCTTTAGCTGCCAGATAGTCGTACTCTCGTACTTCCAAAGTAGAAAAGTAGAAAACATTTTAAATTGTTGCAATGAAGGAAAATACAAATGATTGCCAAATAAAAAAAAACATAAAAAAATAAGGAAAAAGCATTCAAACCCAGCGCAGGAAGGAGCTGTTGGAAGCAACAGTTGAAAATGACGACGAGCAACAAAGAAATTACAACGGAAACGACAACAATAAAGCAAGCAGACAACAAGCGGAACGAAAATAGAAAACGAAAATCGAAAAGTTGTTAAGCGATAATCAGCAGGTTCAACGAATAAGCAGCATAAGCATGGGGGAGAGTGAGCAAATAGACGTGGCAACTGTAGTCTGCTCGTGCCGCATGCACATATATACACACATACACATGTACATTTGACATTAAAGATGAACATGCATAATGTTAGAGGTTGAATGAAATGATTGCTAAAAAGCAATGCAACAACAACATAACTATGTACTTTTGTCAATAAATATGTACCTGTAGGCCGCCCACTTTCTGCACCCCACAAAAAGGTGTTTACAAATACATAGATATGCGTGTGTGTAAGTACTATAATTTTCGCATTTCAAAAGTGCATTCGCTTGTCAGTTTGACGATTTTCACGTAGACAATTTTTGCTTCTTCGTTGCTTTTGCTACATATTTACTCGCATTTATAATGGTAAACTTTTTCTTGCTAACTTGCTTGCTTCTATGCTTTGTACTTATTGCATGCTTGTGAATACTTTTGCCGGTTGGCAGATATCTAGCATATGTATGCAGTCATCAATTTGCAAGCGTGTGTGTGAAAGTTATGGGCTACCGACACGTTAGGTGCAGTCGATTTTATTTTTCTTTAAGCAGCACGTTTTGCTCAAAAGCTCTTCCTAATATTAGCCATGTAGGCGGCTGCTTTTATATCGGCTTTATGTTTCTGTGTTTTATTGCATATTTTTTGGAAAAATAAAAATAATTTCTAATTTTAACAGAAAGCCTTTTCCTTTGCAAAAAAAAATGAAGCTACCAATGCAGAAAATCGATGGATAAAAAAAGAAGGAATGAGTGGTCAAATGAAAATGGGCAAAGATTTTTTGTATGAGGAATGAGCAGGAAAGAATTTTCCTCATACGCCACGTATTTATGTACACCTGAGTAAGATTCTTTCCTTTTCATATTTCATACAAAACATCCTTGCGCATTTTTATTTGGCCACTCATTCCTTTCTTATTTATCCATCGATTTTCTTCATTGATAGCTTGCTTTTTTGTAACAGAAGAGACTTTCATAAAAAATACAATAAATTATATAAAATTGTTATTTTTTATTTTGCCCCTGTTAAAGTTTAACTTTTCTTAATTTTTCCATAAAAAAAAAAAAAACAAATATAATAATAATTTTTAAAATACCGTAGGGAAAATCACAAGTTTGAAATAACCATTTTCCCAAACATATATTCATTTGGATGAAAAAATCAAATTTTAGCAGGAAAATTATTAAAAAATTAACAAATTTTGAACCGGTTCAAAAAAAGGAGCAGGCTATCAATTCGTCGGAATATTTATTTATGTATGTTACCAGATAACTTTGGACCACCGATCCCTATAATTTATATATATATATATTTTTTTTAAAGAATGGTGATACCATTCTAATTTGGTTTGGATCATAAAGAAACTAACGGTAATTTGAGCTCATTTTAGAGTCAAAAAGTCGCATAGTGCTGAGTTGTAACCCCCTTTGTGAGCTCAAAAAAAAAACAAATCCGAGCAGAGCATATTTACCTTCTTAGAAGTGCACGCCAATACGAGTCCAAGTTAGGAGTCATATTAGAGTCTGAAATATGACGCTATTTGAGTCTTAAAAACAAACGCTTTTCATTATTCTCATTATTAATAAAATTTAACTTCTAACTACGTGAACTTTTTTACTTTTGTTTAACTTAGACTTTATAAACCCAAACCAGTCCGAAATGATTCAGTCGGGTTGACTGTTCTCAGAATGATGTTCATAACGAAAGAAAGACTCATTTTAGACTCATGAATTCTGAGCACTTAGAAATTGTTTAATGGGTTATTTGTATTAAAGTCTGTTAAAAAAGTAGTGAAGGATCAAATAAAAATGTATAAGGACTTTTTTAGATAAAATGTGAGTAGAACAGAATATTACTCATATGCCATGTACATCGCCATACTTGTACGTACACGCACATGGCGTATGAGTAACATTTTCCGTTGAATTTTTTTCATTCACAATGCAAACATAAAATGAAGCTATCTTGAGAAAATTAAGTGATCTAGAAAAATGGTATACAGATCCGTAATCTACGACCCAAAATTAGGTTCACGTGTATTTTGAGAACCTTTTACATAGTAGAAGAGCACTCGGGGGTTTTCCATTGTATGCCGAAGGGCGATCGCTATTAGAAAAAAAAATCGTTTCCTGTATTATTCTGACCAGGCTCCTGCAGAATGGCTATAATAGCCGGCGTTACTGGCAGGCTTAGGCCAATAATTGGTTTTTCAGGGGATTTCAGCTGCAACCTACATTCCTAGACAATGCCTGAAGATCTAGGAATGCTTACCAATAGTATTTAGATTTGTTTTCACTGCAACCCAACAAGACTCCTTTTTATCTAATGCTTCCCAGTGCTTCCATAAGGTAGGTTTGTCTTGGGAGACGATTTTCGTCTTTGGAGGAAAGGAGTGACAACTTCAACAACAAAAATTGCCAAAAGTCTTAGCTACTTCATGTTTGCACTATTAAAATTCAATGGGCTACAAAACGTTAAATCTTTCTAACAAATTTAATTAAACAGCTCGAAATTTTTAGGAAACTTTGTTGCATTTCTGTTTAGTATTGCACAAAATTTTAAACTTGATTTTATACGGTTTTGTTGAGAAGTGTATAAGTAATTGTGAAAATCTTAATACTTATCAATGCATAACAACTCAGCCAAGTGGAAGGGAAATCAGGGAGATTACCCACTTGTCCAAATCGGTCTATCTGCTGCCTCATCTGCAGTCAGCCCCCTACACATATAACAGTAAACACATCAAATTTAGAGTGCAGCGAAAATACATACATACATACATACTGTATCACTTAAAAATGGGCAACCATTCGCTTGATAAGGGATAAGGGAAACTTGTTCTATGTAAATTTACTTCTGCCCTGTTTTAGGTACCGACAAACTTGAAGCAGTTCTACTCGTATCAACTTTTGAATTTTTTTTAAACGCCTCCATAACGTTTTAAAATATGTATGGAATCTCTACTTTATTTTAAAGTTTTTTTAAATTCTAAGCCTAAAATAGAAATTTAATTTTCCTACCTGCAAATGAATATGAAATTTAACTTAACTCAAATTATTTTAGTAATTGAACGAAATTATGCCTCCAACACTACTTATAGATACAATTATTTCTAGATTATTGTATTATGCTAACTGTAGAAACGATGCATTTGAGGAACACAAATTTTAGTTGCAAACTTAGTGCAATAGCCGGAGGAGCTGTGCAGCTTATGCAAATTTCGACATCAACACTTTTCAGCAGAGCACGAAACGAACGCCTAATGCAACAGTTACGAAGCAGAAAGACCACTTTAGCTACGTATGTAAATACTTTTGAAAAGCTGAACACGTACAAAGCTTGGTACTTTCCTATGTACATACTTACATTTTTATATATACATATAAACGCTGTAGCTGTCAACTGCATTATCTACTCTTGCAAGAAACGCAGCCAACTGTGGCTGCAGCTGGAATAATAGTGTATAGTAGTGGTCTGGCAGCTGTGGCGTGACAGCACTTGCGCGTGAGTGAATTAAAATAACGGCAAAAAGCAGGCAAATGGAAAAGAAGAAATTCAGCGCAAAATTGCTGAGCATAAGGCTACACTCTAGCAAACACTTCACCAACAAAGTTATCTATGCAACGTGGCATAGTTGCAAGTACTTACTACTAGTGGCTTAAACGACGCTTATTTGGTTGCAATGCAACGTATGTATGTGCTATGTAGGTATATATCCAGAGGGTTCGTTCGTCAGATTATGCAGATGCGAATGTGAGAAAAGCCACAGACACATTTCCTTTGCAGTGGAAATTTCTCGGAAATGTTTTTAAATTGTTTTTATTATATAGGCACAATACTGCATTTAAGTTGCGGATGAATTTAAGGCGAACTGAATGTCAAAAGAATTTATTTTAATTTATTAGAAATTCTATGCTTACAGAAGAAAGTTATAAACTGCTAAATAAAAATTAGATACTTTACATAAAATTAGATTGGAGCCGCGCTTTGAATAAGCAAATACACTTTGCATAGCATAAATATGGAATAGGTTTTCTTATTTACCTCACAATGCCAAATAGTTGTTGGAAATTTGTGTAAAGGATATCGAAGAATTTGTATGCGAATTTATTCTCTGTGAATACTTATTAAAAAATCCAACATAAGTAATCTTTTAGCAATCTATAACCAGAAAAATTTAGGAACATATATTTATCAATAAACATGATTTGGTTATAGTATAGTGTCCGATTTTAAAAATTTTCAACCGTTTTATATGTTTTATCAGGGCCAACAACTTTGCCCGGCGATTGCCGAGATATACATATCTAATCATAAGTGGGCGTGGTTACGCCCATTTCCTAAACCTTTATTCTCCGCCTAAAGATCATTGTAAATATCAATTTTGAGTGAATAAGCTTTAGTAGTTACTAAAATATCGCAGTTGTCACATTTCTGAAAACTACGGTGTCTCCCATGACAGGCAATTTTCAATACCATCCGACCTTCGCTCAAAGGAAGAAAAGGAAAGACTTTTATTCGAGTTATCGTGTGCACAGACGGACAGAGAGATGGACGGACAGACACTCACGGCTTAATCGATTTAAGTTATTTTCATAAAGATAAGCGTTTTCGTTTCTACCAAAAAAGTTTACCTTCTCTTTGCCCGGCAGGCAAGTACATACATACCTACATAAATCACATGCCTACTTCTCTGTTTAATAAAGTATCGCCATATTATTCGTTTCCATCCAAACTTTCTACTAATTTATTGATATTTCTACATTTCTTGTAGTAATGCATATCTACATATGTATGTACATATATAAATACATATGCATACATGTATGTACGTTTGTACACACATTTATGAATAAATTTGTAAACTTCCACAAGCAAGTGTCTAATTTGAACTAATTATGCCATAAAACGCGTCCAGCTCCATTTTCAGTTGGCAATGTTAGCGGCTGTCATGTTTTGCCTACAAGCAACACCCTTCTAATTATACTTCTGTAGTCCAATAGTGGTTTTGATGTTAACTTAGTTGGCGATAACATTTCTAATTCGAATTATGCCACTTTCTTTTGCCTCAATACATAAACGAACAGAACATGAATATCCTTGACGTTATTTTTTATTGTTTCATCTAACGTTGACTATCACGCATAATTAGGGACAGGTCTCGTTAAGCCGTACCTAACTTCGACTATATTAAAGTACAGGGTGCTTCGATGCAATCAACAAAACTAAATTCTTTCAAAAAGTTATCATCTGATTTTTTAACTTTACTTGAATTGGGTATAATTGCCAAAAGCTTACCGTTTTTATTATTTTTTGGCTTATATTTAAAAATAAATAGATTTGTGTTCAGCAGCTTTCATTATTTTGCCATCTAGTTTTCTTTGAATTCTTAGATTTCATAAATCGATCCAAAAGCAGCCGAAGTAATTTATTTGTATTTTGTTTTTCTGCATTTAACTTCCAAATACCTAAAATTAAATAGCATAACAAATGGTTAGCCTATTTTCTCATTTCCAAAACCATAATGTAAACACACACAACCCAACAATTATGATTTGTTAGCATTGATGAAAGCTTTGAGTAGCCAAAACGAACTGTGGTCGAGGGTATCCGTGAGGGATTCGGAAAGTGAACACATTAAAAAACACTTAGGGCACATTTGCAAATGAAATTTGAATAATTGTCTCGGCTGTCTGGTTGGTTTTGATGTACATATAATGTAAAGGAAAATGCTAAGTATTAATTTTCTGGCCTCTAAATGGTCTACGAAAGTTACGGTCAGTTGTTTGAGTTTATTGACCAATGTTTGGGGTAGAGAGAGGAATTGAATATATGTACATACATACATACATACATACATACATAAATATTTTGAGTAATATGTTGGCATTGCAAAATTTTTCAGTTTACTTGTACATTTCAAGATGACGAAGATTTGGGTATATTTCTCGTTTAGAATATTTAGGAATTATTTAAGAGAATTTGTTTTCATGGGACTGACGGATTCATGTCTTAATACTTTCTAATATTTAAGTACCGAGTGGTCTTCAAAAAGTGAGAAAAATTCTAGTAGAAACGTAAAGATATGGCCTTCATCGCTTTTTATACTTGTTAACGGATTTTCAATAGAAACTATGGGTTTAAAACCGAAACTTTTGATGTGGATGTACACAGCTGTCATAAGGTCAATCCTTACCTACGGCACCCTAGTATGATGGACAACCTTAGGCGAACAATAAATTGTCAGTAAACTAAATAGCTTACAATGAGCGGCATGCTAGGGCATAACTGGGGCACTGAATTCCAGCCCTTCAGAAGCACTGAATGTAGTCCTCAATATGATGCCCATTGATCTATGCCTAAGAAAAACCGCGATTACTCAGCTGTGCGACTCGTGTGGGGATCGAGAACCTTTGGGCATAGCTCAATCTCAGGCGTTACCTTGATAGGAAATAAAACCGCAGATTAGATGGTATCAAGTCTCGATATTGGCTTGAATGTTCAGGTGTGGTTTCCATCCAGAAGGAAAAGGAGAAGGGACAAAGCTGCCGAAAAGGAAGCCATCTGTATCTATCAGGGATATATTCCGAGGATCTTGGTGTCAATTGGTCTCATCTAGCTGGGCATATATGAAGCCTGTAGGGTACTAAGGAATTGTGCTATAAGGAAAGAAATTTCGGTTATTTACTCAGATAGCCAGGTAGCACTCCTGCATGCCTGGCCATAGGAACTTAGAAGGCAAAGAGAGAGCAGATGAACTGGCCAAGGCGGTAGCTTGTTTGGATGACACATACAGCTAGATATCCACTTTCATCTTCGGGAACTGGCAAGAGATTCAGGCTTGCAAGGTAGCACAATACCGTTAGCATAACTTCAGCAGGAGAAGAACAACAGAGCTATTAAGTAGGTCAAGGGTAGAAGTATTTCGAATTGTAGCGACTATCAGCGGTCATTGATCGCTAGAAAAACATGCTTTTAAGGTCTTAGATTAAAGCGAAGAAACAGTATTTAATTTGCGCTAGGAATGCCGAGCTCTGGCATATTTAAGACGTGAACCTTTCCGGAAACACATAATGAAGCAGTTAGGGGATTTATCTAGTATCTACTACAATATGCAAACATACAAATTCATAAGCGGTTCTAAATGGTTTGACTAAACTGCAGCAATATTCTGGTAGATAGGCTACGATAGAATAAAATATCATTATCCACGATAAATGCACCAAAATTGCGCTTTTATGCGCTTATATATTACTGATATACCTTTTTTCAAAATGTGGTAACTTGGCAAAATTAACTACAGTCAGTTCTTGTGCCTGCACTCAGTTTTCATATTATCTATCTAATCCCTCAGAATCCTCTGCAAAATCCATGTTAAAGTCAAGTGTCAAAAGTTAGATGTATGCCATTTAAAGAGGCTTACATTTAACATAAAATAAGAGAGAATGGATATGGCCATACATATATACTTATTTAGTATGTAAGAAAATTGCTAAGCCTTTGTAGTTGTGAGCATTTTCCATCATAAACAGCCTGTGCGAAATTTCCACAATATAGCCTAAACGATTATGTACCTACTGAGACTTTAGTAGCAGTTTACTCGTTTTGCATAATGCTGCTAATCGTGCTGCTTAATGTGATTGTGCCTATAAATGCATACATATACATACATACATATGTACTATATTCCCATTACATACGAGCATACGATTATTCTCAGAAGTGCACACTTATGCAGGAAAATGTGTGTGTGTGTGGCAGCGATTAGTGCGACATCATTATGAGGCTGTAAATGGGGCAACTGACTTTGACTTTTTGCGGTTTGGTGTGCAACAAACTATTCGACAAGCGCTTGAAGTAGGGCACAGAAGTGTGTATGTACCTAATGAGAGTTAAAAAAATAAATAGCAGAGAATGTGGACGAAACTCAATAAAAAAGTTTCCTATTTAAAATTGAACGAAAAGTTTGTTGAACATTCGCACTTCCAAAAGTTAAATTTAAAGTAACAAAAATTTTATAGAACAGCTTTAGCGTGCGTCTATAAGCAGCTGAACTTACAGCATGAAAAGTGGGAAAAGCAAGAGCTAAATTTTAAAAAGCGAAAAAAAAAACAGTGGAAGCTTATTCATCTGAAGCGCCAAGTACAAACATACCTAAATAAGCATGCAAGTTCTCTATGTACAAGTATGTATATAGGCACACACGTTGCTTTTCAGACGCCATTTGATGGCTGCAACCATGTAGCCAGTTGCAAGTTGAAACAAAAGAAACTCGCAGAGAAAGGGCGCTAAAATACGCTGCAACTGCACTTGAGCAACAGCGGAACAAACAAATCAACGAGCGGAAGAACAAAGGAAAACTCTTACAACAAAGAGTGGTGTGTGTGTGTGAACACGTTTGAGAACGGGATAACAATAATTGTTGGAATTGAAGGAGAAAATGTAGACAAGATGATGATGGTTAAGATGATTACAAGATGCTTAATGATGAGTATACGAGGATTACAAAAGACTTTCTATTTAGCTGCAAAAAAAAAAGCGCAAAACAAAAGCAGCGCGATTGAAATGGAAACTTTTGAAAAGTTCTTTATCTGGAATGTTTTATTATGCTCAGCCAATAGTTTGCATAAATGTATGTGTAAGAACAGACAAGTATACATATGTATGTGTGTACACATGCAATATTAAAGAGGGAGCAATCCTTCGCAAGGATGCATGCAGTTACAATAAAAGCGAAAATCTGTCAAACGATGTCGCATAGTTTAATTAAAAAAATTTACTCTTTCCTTTATGATACCACAATGAGTGCTAGCTGTTAAATTATAGCGGAAAACGCTATGCGCTAAGAACGAGGCAGGCAAGCGAAGCCGATCGCGAAAAGCTCCTCTGGAGGTGGTTAAAATATCCTATACCAGGTTTTAAGAACGCAGTCTTGCAACATATGGACAGTTTTAGAGAAAGTTCTGAGGTGGTTCTGACTCCTCGCTATCCAAGCAGCCGCGGTAGTAAGAATTCGGTTTGATATATAGTAGGGGATTTTTTTTGGATATCTATAAGCGGTTTTTTTTTTATTTCATACAAATTCTTAAATTGTTCAAAGCACTCAAGGCTTTATCTTTTTTAAGGGAAACCCCTAAATAGTTTTAAAATTATATCTTAGGCTGTTTGAAGGTGAACAGGGTCATAACAGGATAACCGAATCATAAACTATTCCAATAAATGAATATTTGGTGCTTAAACGTTTTCAACATGTTTTGCCGAGCTTCTCTTCCAATTCGTGTTCTCATTCTTGATGCTGTAACACAAGTGGAGAGATCTACAATTTTACTCCACCTCCGAAAAGGCTTGCCATTGTCTGCCGAGGGCGACCACTATTTGAAAGAAAACTTTTTTGATGTTGCTGGGACCAGAAATTGAATCACGGACCTACCGAGCGGCATTAGCCACCTCAAAGCGGATACGGCGGCAAGAGCAAAACTCAAACCAGTTTATCCGGTTTTTTCTTGATTTCAAAATGTGAAACTGGTTTTTTTTCAAATTGCAATTTTTCGAATAATTCGAATAATATTAAGTTTCGCCGCGTGAATACCCATCTGTCAGATCATTGGCCATTACTACGATAAATTGAAATTCAGGATCAACTTCATTTTGTCAGAGTTGTTGAATTTTGTTCAAACATTTGGCTATACGCTTATGGAACAAAAAAAAAAATATTTCTTTTGGGGTTTCGCTTCTTCGCAAGCACGCAGGGCACTAACTTTAGACAGCTTCAGGGAAGGCAATCATGGAAGAGCGTCTCGTTTTCAGTGGATCTAGTCGGTCATTCAAAATAACTACACAAAGTAAACAATGCTCACCCTTTTCAGGATCGATGCATTTCCCTTTTCTCATTTTAACTGTGGATATTTCGTTTCTAGAAAGCAATCAAATGGCAAAAAAGTGTACCTCATTTTATACAACTAAGCAATGAAATATGCACATTTAGCTTAAAGTGTTCATATTCTTTATATAAAAATTTAACAAATTGTCTATGTACCATCCAAACTTAGTAAAAAATCCATAAAACTTAACACAAAAGCTAATTCAGTGCAATACATTTGATGAATTCCAAAGCAAAAGAAAAAAAACCATACAACTTTGGTCAGCAATTGAAGCACTTGCACTCTAATCTCCATATCCGATATTTTCCTTTGTGTGCTATTATCCAGCAGTTAAGCAAAAATCAACAAACCATCTATCTAACCAAACACATAGCGAACGAAAAGTCAATACAGATGTGTTAATGCGACTCATGGGTACTATTTGTAAGCAACGCGTTGAATAGCGCTTAGTATTCGGCATACAAGTGCAAAGCAAATCACACTAAATTACTAGTACATACATACCTACATACATACATACGTACGCAAACGGAGAATAATTTGTTTGCAATCAACAATTTCATTCATATAAATAAACATTCTTATTTTTACGTATTTTCCAAAAGTGCTTAGCAAATGGAAAAAAGTGCGCACATCAACATCCGGCGTTTACCAGTTTCCAACTGACTTTCTCAGCTTACGAATTGCTAGTATTTAGTAGAGAGTAACGTTGGACCGCGTCCTGCCATCGTTTCCGTATTTGGTTCCTTGTTGTGTACTCGTTTCAGTTGTTGGTTTTGGGAGTTTCGTTAAGTTTTTCTCTTTGGCACTTTTTTTGTGAGAAACAATTGGACGGCACTCATTCTCTTGACTCTTCTGTTTGTGATTTTTGAGAGTACTTGATTGGGAGAGTAAATGTGAGTTGCATTTGGTTAAGAGAGAGATATGTATTATTATTACTTTTTTTTTGTTGATATAGCATAACAAATATGCAATCGTAATTTAATTAAAAAAAGCTCAACTAACCGGTAAATTAGACCGTGTCGTTCCTTAGGCCTTTTTTAAAAAGGGGGAACAAAACTTGTAGAAGAAGGGACAAGGATAAAATTACCATCATTACGGATGGATCTAAAATGAGTGTAGGAGTGGGAGCCGTAATGCACGAAAAGGTTAAAAAATCCCTTCGTTGGCGTTACAACTCAAGACAGTTGAAGGGAATGCTGCTGTCCGAAGCTGGTTTAAACTAACTTGCATATTCCAAAGAAAGAAATTCATTAGTTAGGGTTCTCAGGTGATCCTGTCTCACATCATCTCATTACTCCAAGTTAGTAATGGCAGCGAGTGATAAGTGCGTGGCATAAAAGTCCATTGCGAGGAACATAAGGTGGTTCTATTGACGGCACCCTGAAATTGTGCATATAGAAACTGTGCATACGAAATAATGCATATGAAAAAAACCGAAATAATGCATACGAAAAAAACCGAAATAATGCATATATGCACAGTTTCGGTTGAAAACCGCAATAATGCATATTAGAAAAACCGAAATTATGCATATGCACTCTTTCGTTTGAAAACCGAAATAACGCATATGAGAAAAACGAAGTAATGCATACATGCACAGTTTCGGTTCAAAACCGAAATAATGCATATGACAAAAACCGAAATAGTGCATAGATGAAAACGAACTTCTTTCTGAGTAGGCGGCCTTCGGCCGCGCTTAGGGATTATAACCCTTACTAAGTAGAATTCTCCTTTCTGTGTTGCCGGA
>NW_023458564.1:37324146-37326943 GCF_013731165.1 Rhagoletis pomonella | reverse complement strand
CGCGCTTAGGGATTATAACCCTTACTAAGTAGAATTCTCCTTTCTGTATTGCCGGAAAAGAAGGGCGGACGTATTTTTGCGCAGAACTTTTCTCTGCGTAAGCGGCTTTCAGCCGCGCTTAGGATTAAAACCCTTACTAAGTAGAAGTAAATAATTCATATTAGAAAAAACGAAATTATCCATATGCACACTTTCGTTAGAAAACCGAAATAATGCATATAACAAAAACCGAAATAATGCATGCATGCACAATTTCAGTTCAAAACCGAAATAATGCATATGGCAAAAACCGAAATAAAGCATACATGCACAGTTTCGGATGAAAACCGAAATAATGCATATGTGAAAGACGAAGGTATGCATACATGCACAGTTTCGGTTGAAAACCGAAATAATGCATATAACAAAAACCGAAATAATGTATGCATGCACAGTAGACTGGGTCGGTCCCCATACAAAAAAAAAAAGTTGCTAATGTCCGCCCCCAAAATTTAAAGATTATGTTGAGAGGGTTCTGGAAAAATTTTTTTTTTTTTTTTAACCCTCCGAAATACAGCCGAAATGGTTTTTTCGTTGTAACTTGGTTATTTGACGGCCGATTTTTAAAATTGATATGTCATTATTTTTGTCTTGAGAAGCTTCACTTTTCGTTCTTATGTCTTTTTAAGCTTTGAAGTCGCGTTCGCATGATAAGGGCAGAAACAAAATTTTACCCCCCCTAAAGCATATTTTTTTCCTTACCAAACGAAAGTACTTAAAAATTCAAGAAAATGTTGCCTTCAAACTATATTACTAAAATAATCAACAAAAAAGTTATTTCACCTACAATATTTATTGCTACTTAAGCAAATTTTGGCGCGAATCAAGGCTTTTATATTGGTCTCGGCTTTCTAATTTTTTTGTTAGCTGACCTAACCATGGGTAAACGACTTCATAGCTTAAAAGGAAATGTGATGACATGTTAATTTTAAAAATCGGCCGTCAAATACCCAACTTTCAACGAAAAAACCTTTTCGGCTGTATTTCGAAGGGTTAAAAAAAAAATAAAATAAAAATTTCGAAATCCTCTCAACATAATCCTTAAATTTAGGTTACTCTGTTGCATAAAAAAAATCAATTTTTGTTGTACTGTGTTATTATACTTACATCTGAAACTCATGTTGACCTGTGATATTAAAAGTGCTATAACTCCTTTGTTTATTATTTTAGTAATATAGTTTGAAGGCAACATTTTCTTGAATTTTTAAGTACTTTCGTTTGGTAAGGAAAAAAATATGCTTTAGGGGGGGTAAAATTTTGTTTCTGCCCTTATCATGCGAACGCGACTTCAAAGCTTAAAAAGACATAAGAATGAAAAGTGAAGCTTCTCAAGACAAAAATAATGACATATCAATTTTAAAAATCGGCCGTCAAATAACCAAGTTACAACGAAAAAACCATTTCGGCTGTATTTCGGAGGGTTAAAAAAAAAAAAAAAAAAATTTTTTCAGAACCCTCTCAACATAATCTTTAAATTTAGGGGCGGACATTAGCAACTTTTTTTTCGACCCAGTCTAATGCACAGTTTCGGTTGAAAACCGAAATAATGCATATGAAAAACCCGAAGTAATGCATACATGCACAGTTTCGGTTGAAACCCGAAATAATGCATATGAGAAAATACCGAAATTATGCATATGCATACTTTCGTTTTAAAAGCGAAATAATGCATATGAAAACAAGTAAGAAAGTCTAAGTTCGGGCGGAGCCGAACATTAAATACCCGGCGCAAGTATTAAATATATGTTTTTTCACCCTTCCGAAACCTTCCGCTAGATGGTAAGCCGAGGTGTATCAATTTTGAGTAAATTAGCGTCCTTCAATTTCGAAGTATTGAAGTTTCAAGCATTTCTTAAATTTACCGTTATATGAGAATCGGCCGTTATTTTAGTCCGATTTCAATAATTTTCAACGTTTTGCTTACAAGTGGCAAGTACAATAACCATACCGAGTTTGGTACAAATACGTTTGGTACGGTTACCGATATACTTATATGTGATCATAAGTGGGCGGTGCCACGCCCATTTTCCAAAATTTTACCATAAACGTATTTCTTGGTAAAGAATTGTTGCAAGCATTAATTTTGAATAAATTAGCTTCAATATTTAATGTTTTATCGAAGATTTTGTATTTCTCTAAATTACCGTTATATGGGATGTGGGCGTGGTTATTGTCCGATTTTAAAAAGTTTCGGCGGTTTTTTATGCTGTACCAAGGCCAACAACTGTGCCAAGTTTGGAAGAAATTGGTGCAGCGGTTACCAAGATATACACATGTAACCATAAGTGGGCGTGGCTACGCCCATTTTCCAAAAATTTATAATATTCTTATTTTTCGTCTAAAAATTATTGTAAATATCAATTTTGAGTGAATTATCTTCAGTAGTTACTAAAATATCGCAGTTTTCGTATTTCTGAAAATTACCGTTATATGGGAAGTAGGCGTGGTTATTTAGCGATTTTAAAAATTTTCGGCCATTTGGTATGTTATGCGAAGGCCAACAACTGTGCCAAGTTTGGAAGAAATTGGTGCAGCGGTTACCAAGATATACACATGTAACCATAAGTGGGCGTGGCTACGCCCATTTTCCAAATTTTTTTAATATTCTTATTTTTCGTCTAAAAATTATTGTAAATATCAATTTTGAGTGAATTATCTTCAGTAGTTACTAAAATATCGCAGTTTTCGTATTTCTGGAAATTACCGTTATATGGGAAGTGGGCGTGGTTAAAGTCCGATTTCGCCCATTTTCAATACC
>NW_023458564.1:37305543-37324046 GCF_013731165.1 Rhagoletis pomonella | reverse complement strand
TTTTCTTCTAGGCTCCTATGTCCTGGTACCCAGCACAAGAGAATTTTCGTAGTCGACCCGAAGATTTTTATTCCACACCTGAATTCGAGGACACTTTTTCAGATCGTTGTATGTGATACAATGGATTTTACGGCTGCTTGGCTATCTATTTAGAATTTTATGAGTTTTCTATACGCATTGCTGTTGTTACCGTCGTTACTTCCGCCTGGAAGATGCTGCTGTAGTTTGGTAGTTTAAGCGACCTCTTTATTGCTAATTCAGTGTAGTGGATACCTGCTCTCACATATCCTTACGCCATCAATATTCCTCAATCGTGACAGGCATACTTTCCCAAATTGCAGTTACGGGATGATGTTGTCTGTGTTTGTCAGCACGCGGCAGGAAAACTTACTATGACCATATGATCTGCAATTGAGCTGACCAGTAGGATTGATCGATGTCGAGGGCTTATATTCAATACCCTCTATCTGCACTTTTCACAAAAATGAGATTCTAATTAAAAAATCCACCTAAGACTTAGCTGTCATCGGTGATAGTAATGCTGACCTTGTATCACGCTTGACAGAAGAATTTACATCAGTGATGACAGGTAAGTCCCAGACGGGTTCTAAGGTCACAAAGTAGTTGTTGTGAAAATTGCAGGTAGAGGGTATTGAATATAAGCCCTCAATATGTAGCTGTTTTCAGGGCTATGTTTTCAGATGCCAGATCAGCTGGTGGGATGTACACTCAGCGCAGCTGCTGGTGGAGTTTTTGTCCGTACTAGAGGGCTGCATGAATTCATTCAAACTTCCAGCCAAACAGAGTACAGTAGATTTGAATATTTTACTTCACATACAAAACACTCAGCGCTTGGAATTTGGTAAGTTATGAATATACATTTTGTTTTATATTTTCTACCTTCAAATGGAAGAATGTGAATGAATGATTAGAAAACATTCAAATCATTCAAACTCATTTCGGTAAAAGTTTTTTTTTTACAAACAAGTTTTTTCGTATGTAATAGGAGCGCAGCAATACATACATACATACATATGTACATATGTGCATAGAAAAAATATTTTTGGATATTCATACAAAAAATTTTCATTTATTTCAATTCAATTGATTTTCACTTTGTTTGAATATTGTAATATCGACTCAAATATCAGAAGAGCTATTCACTCAAATTCAAAAAAAATTTCAAGCCAAAATAATTCATTCGTTTTGTATATGAATAATTCATAAGCCGTTTTGAATGCATTCATTTAGCCCTCTAGTCCGTACCATCGCTAATATTTTTACACCATCTTATTCATTGCTGTCCACCACACTATTACGCCCTGGAAAAGTTCTCGTTTCACAACCGCATTGAATGGCAATTTGATTATATTGGGGGATAGTCCCCGTGTGTTGCTAGGCATCTGTTTGCATGCGTAAAGATCCAAGCAGGCCATTTTCATCCTTTTCTCTACATTTATCTTCTGTGAAAGTTTGTGGCCAGTTTTACACCTTGATATTCCGTGTAATTTTTTTGTATTAAATGTGAATGTGATGTGATATGCTACGTTATGCTAGGGTATGTTACGGTATGTTATACTATGTTATGATTTATTATCTTATGATATGTTAAGTCAACTAACCTCACATTTACCTCTTTCACCTCACCCTAACTCACCTCATTTCAACTGATTTCATATCATCTCAAATCACTTCAACTCGCCCTAACTCAACACTGAGAGAAAAATCATATAAAATAAAAATTAAAATTATGTATCGAGTTGATTTTCAAACACTGAGCGAATACTAGTAAAAATAAGATTATAAATTAATTTTTTTTAAGGTTGAATAAGGTAGCGTCGAAAGCCACTCAACCCCATACTGTCCATCATAATATTATTTTATATTATTCTCTAAAATGGCACACCTTTATCCGGTCACGGTATTTGCATGTACTTTTCATTCACAATTTCTATTCTCTTAAATCTCCCATTGAAATATTTTCGACAAAGCGCATCCGTCGCTGTTGCCTTCAGCTAAATGCTAAACAACTATAATACAAATTGCCATGAAATAATACTACATAAGTATAACCACCTGCAGCTTTACAAGTTGCATCATTAACATGCCACATTCATTATCTGGTTGCAAGAATTTACTATAAACAAAGCGAGCCTGCGGTTTTCCACCGCAACACGACTAAGTCGCGCCTGTTCAGCAAAAAGTGAAATGTGCCTTATTATTATTGTACATACTAACACACATGTATATACGAGTATGAATTCGCTTTCTAACCAGAAGGGAATTAACTTTTTCTACTACTTAAAATTCTAAGCTAAAATGCAAAGCATACTAATTAAATTAATTTCATTTTGAAAATCATTCAGTGCTTTAAGTCTGAGCATGGTATGGTTTGGAGGCACCAAATCATACAAATGCTGGAACCTTAAAAACTTAGTAAAAAAAATATCCAAAGTCACTTAAATATTGTTCATCGCTAGCCTTCATTTTTCGCCATAGCATATGCAATTTTCGTCATGCCATCTATCGTTCTCCAGTTAGTAAGCCCCTCGGCAATAAGAAGTGTGCAAGCTCATAAGGGTATTCCCTATTTCATCGTTTGTATCCTCGATAGTAAGTTTGGTGTCAAGTCGGGCCAGTTTGTCGGCCTTCCAACTCCCATGTATGTCGCAGTGTCACAGGAAGCCATATCAACTTTTGTACAAAATGACTCAACCATTCCGTTAAGAGGTGTGCGACATTTCATGACAACAATGAAGATTGTCGACTGCTTCGTGAGGGATGTGATTTGCGCCTGTTCTTCTTCTTTTTCTTTTTTGGCGCTGTAACCACCTAAGCGATTTTGGCCGAGTTCAGCAAAGCATGCCAGTCGTTTCTCCTCTGTGCCAACTGACGCCAATTGGAAACGCCAAGTGAAGCCAAGTCCTCCTCCACCTGATCTTTCCATCGCTGTGGGGGCATCCCTCTTCCTCTGCTACCACCAGCGGGTTCCGAGTTGAATACTTTCAGAGCTGGAGCGTCGGTGTCCATTCGAACGACATGACCAAGCCAGCGGAGCCGCTGTATTTTAATTCGCTGCACTGTGTCCATATCGTTGTAAAGCTCATACAGCTCATCGTTCCATCGTCTGCGGTACTCGCCGTCGCCAAAGCGTAAAGGCCCGTAAATCTTCCGCAAAATCTCTCTCTCATACACTCCAAGCGCCGCCTCATCGGATGTTGTCATTGTCCATGCTTCTGCGCCATATACCTGCACGGGCATGATGAGTGACATATAGAGCGCGGTTTTCGTACGTCGAGAGAGGACTTTACTCCTGAATTGCCTACTCAGTCCAAAGTAGCACTTGTTGGCAAGAGTGATTCTACGTTGGATTTCAATGCTGACATTATTATCGGTGTTAATGCTGGTTCCCAAGTAAACGAAATTCTCTACTTTCTCGAAATTGTAAGTGTCAACAGTGACGTGGGTGCCAAGGCGCGAATGTGCTGACTGTTTGTTTGATGACAGGAGATACTTCGTCTTGTCCTCGTTTACCACCAGACCCATTCGCTTTGCTTCCCTATACAACCTGGAAAAGGCAGAACAGACTTCCCGGTTTTTGTTACCGATGATGTCGATGTCATCGGCATAAGCCAGCAATTGCACGCTCTTGTAGTAAATTGTTCCTGAGCGGTTCAGTTCGGCAGCTCTTATTATCTTCTCCAACATCAGATTAAAGAAGTCACATGAAAGGGAGTCGCCCTGTCTGAAACCCCGTTTTGTGGCGAACGGCTCGGAGAGGTCTTTTCCAATTCTGACGGAGCTGGTGGTATTTCCCAACGTCATTTTACACAGCCGTATGAGTTTTGAGGGGATGCCAAATTCAGACATAGCGGCGTATAGGTAACTCCTTTTAGTGCTGTCAAAAGCGGCTTTAAAGTCGACAAATAGGTGGTGAGTGTCGATCCTTTTCTCGCGGGTCGTTTCCAAGATTTGGCGTATTGTGAATACCTGGTCTATGGTGGATTTGCCAGGTCTAAAGCCACACTGATAAGGCCCAATCAGTTCATTGACGGTGGGCTTCAGTCTTTCACACAATACGCTCGATAAGACCTTGTAACCTATGCATAGAAGGCTGATCCCGCGGTAGTTGGCGCGAATGGCGGGGTTACCTTTCTTGTGGATTGGGCAGAGCACACTTAAATTCAAGTCGTCGGGCATGCGTTCATCTGACCATATTCTACACAAGAGTTGATGCATGCACCTTATCAACTCCTCGCCGCCGTACTTGAATAGCTCAGCTGGCAGGCTGTCAGCTCCAGCGGCTCTGTTGTTTCCGCCTGGTAGTCAGTGAAAATGTAGATATTAGCTCGGGGTATCATACTTATTACACCTTACTATTTTTGTGGCCCTGTAGATTGCCATCAGTTCCACATGAAAAACTCTACAGTAGTCCAGATGGTGAAAGCTAAGTGATATTCTCAGGTGTGCGGAGTATCCCACCATGACCATAACCAAAATTTTACCACTTATGTGGACTGTTCATACGAATGGCCGCCACGTTTGCGATCTGTTTGGCATGTAGGTCTTCGGGAAGAAAATTCAGTGGGGAATGCAGTACCTTAGATGATGTTATTCTCATCGCATCCATTATGAGTGTGGACAAAAGCCCTATCACAAGGGTATCCCACCATACCACTATACAATGATAGGGATCTGGTCTAAGTTCGTAAAGCCAGTGTATTATTTTGGGTTCCAATTCCCATCTTTTATATATTGACTTGCCATAGGAGTATAATGCTAATGTTGCTTTGGGCTCCCCATCTGCAATGTTGCTCCCCAGTTTAGTTTCCTTTCTAGTAAGAGATGAAGCCATTTGGTCTATTCCTTTATTACAACGGCCTTCCCCCCAAGAGTGCTATGATCGAGATTCGGTATCTTGTGCTTCCTAGTGAAGAGTAATAGGTCCGTATTTTCGGGATTTACTCCCAGTCTTCGCCTGTAACACCATAGGGATGGTTTTTGACTGCTATATTCCACTAAAGCAGTAAAATTACTACCCCTGGGGTGTACCCCAAACCGCGAACCTTTTTATTTTTGACGAGGAAATACCCAGCGGGCTTCACTGCGCCTTACAAGTATTTTTGTGTTGTATGATAGCCGTTTTTTATATTTCGTTTATTTTATCAATTTAATTGGACACAAATTTTCAAAGAGGTGGCAACCCTCCTCGAATATTTTTCCGACAGTAAACTTTCCTAAACCTCTTTAATTGATCATATCAATTAAATTTAACTAAAATTTTCAAAAAGGTGGCAACCTTTCACAAAAATATTTTCGGCTGTAAGTCTTCTTAAGTCGTTTTCTTCTAACAACCATGTTGAAATATTTACTTTATCTTATCCATTTAGCTAAACTTAAGTTTTCAAACAGGTGGCAACTCTCAATTTTTTTTCTTTCTATATTTTAAGTTAGACCTCTAGAAATACATCGTAAAACAGCATTCAATGCCATAAATTAGTTTTCAAGTATTGCGCTTACAAACATACTCACAGACAGCCAGACAGGCAAAATTTCTAAAAATTGTTGAATTGGCATCTGTTGATCTAATAAAGACCCCCCTAGTTAATTCTTCTTTAATATCTCTTATGCACAGATATCGGCGTGTTATAATTTTTGTATATGTATAGATTAGCTCAACACCGCGCATATTTCTCGTCCGATTAGCATTCAACATTTACCACAAGGTTTACCAAAACACTAAATCCAAAGCCAAAATTTTCTCTATCTTCATAAAAACTTCCATGTACCATACCCAAAAGTTATGCATTTTTACGAGATCGGTTTACCTCTTTGAAGAAATATTTAAAAGCTTTTCTTATGCGGTCTTAAATATTATCAAAATGCCTGCGAAGCATAACAATCTTCTATCTACTATGCACACATACATACATACATTGCTTAAAAATAGCAACTAACGCCGCCTCTTTTTCCTATGTTTACACAAACATCTTGGCAATTTGTAGAAATTAATGTTTACTTCCCCTTCTGGCTCGCTACTTGCCAATGCCACCTACGAAACTGCTACAAAGTTTTTAGCTAATTTATACAGCATTCTTGAGAAAACTTAAAGTGTGCAGAGAGAAATTAGAAAAAAAACAGCCGCAAAGAAACTTTGCCAGCGAAGGAGACGAAAGTGATTTTCCCCACAATCTTTTTCTGAATTTTTTCCTCTACTCGTTGGCAAAAATCCAAAGTGAATTGAGTAGCAGAATTTAGTATTACGAAATTCCAACTCGGTCAAAAGTACATGCATACATACATACATATATAATAAATAGTACATATACGTGTATAAAAAAAAAAATGTAGTAGTGAGGTGTAGAAAAGTGGCGCAAGAAAGCGCGAAAAATGTGTTATCTTAATGGATGTCTGACTGCTTGTACTTAGTTCGTTCGGCGTGACTTTCAATGTTGAATTCTTTAGCTGCTGCTGCTTGCGCGCGTGGACTTTGACTATTGACTTAAGTTTTTTTTTTTCTTTTTTTTAAGTGCTCTTACTTTTCCAATGCAAAATAAAATTTGTTTTAAGTCTGCTTAAGTTGCTGTAAGTGGAAGGCAATTTATTACTCATACGCCGTGTAGGGCTAGGTGTGTGCGGGGCGTATGTGTAACAATAGAAACTGGATTGTTAGGTACTCTCCGCATTGCATGTTTGCTGTGCAATCCTTTTAATTGCCATTATTGATATCTACAGTTTTATACAAAAATTTATATTTAACCAAACTTGCTATCCTAATATTCTATTTTTTGTTTTAACCAACGATTTTATAATTAAAGGTTTCAAGTTTACAAAATCTTTTACACAAACAGCTTTTTGAAACTGCACTGTCCACACAGACAAGTAAACAGAAATACAAGCAAATAAAAAGAAACGGATAGACAGGAAAAAACAAACATTAAGCGCGCGCCCGCAGGAAACTTGCTGATTTCAGCCAACGCTCCCGCACACAAACACGCGCAGACATACTGCTCTGCAAAGCTTTAGCTGCCAGATAGTCGTACTCTCGTACTTCCAAAATAGAAAAGTAGAAAACATTTTAAATTGTTGCAATGAAGGAAAATACAAATGATTACCAAATAAAAAAAAACATAAAAAAATAAGGAAAAAGCATTCAAACCCAGCGCAGGAAGGAGCTGTTGGAAGCAACAGTTGAAAATGACGACGAGCAACAAAGAAATTACAACGGAAACGACAACAATAAAGCAAGCAGACAACAAGCGGAACGAAAATAGAAAACGAAAATCGAAAAGTTGTTAAGCGATAATCAGCAGGTTCAACGAATAAGCAGCATAAGCATGGGGGAGAGTGAGCAAATAGACGTGGCAACTGTAGTCTACTCGTGCCGCGTGCACATACATACATATGCACATACACACGTACATACATTTGACATTAAAGATGAACATGCATAATGTTAGAGGTTGAATGAAATGATTGCTAAAAAGCAATGCAACAACAACAAAACTTTGTATTTTTGTCGATAAATATGTATCTGTAGGCCGCCCACTAGAAAGCTCTCTGCGCCCCACAAAAAAGGTGTTTACAAATACATATTTATGCGTGTGTGTAAGTACTATAATTTTCGCATTTCAAAAGTGCATTCGCTTGTCAGTTTGACGTTTTTCACGTAGACAATTTTTGCTTCTTCGTTGCTTTTGCTACATACTCGCATTTATAATGGTAAACTTTTTCTTGCTAACTTGCTTGCTTCTATGCTTTGTACGTATTGCATGCTTGTGCAAATTTTTGCGCTAACATATGTATCTATTATGTACCGGTTGGCAGATATCTAGCATACGTATGCAGTCATCAATTTGCAACAGTGTGTGTAAAAGTATTTGGCTGCCGACACGTTAGGTGCAGTCGATTTTAATTTTCTGTAAGCAGCACGTTTTGCTCAGAAAGCTCTTCCGGCTTAATATTAGCAAGGTAGGCGGCCGCTTTTAGATCGGCTTTATGTTTCTGTGTTTTATTGGATATTTTTTGGAAAAATTTTGGCAGAGAAATTCATTTATGTGCACTGAAATTCATAAAGTGCAAACTAAACAATAGCTGCCGAGAAATTAATTGATCACTCCAGATTTTTTTGGTTTTTTGATGGAAAAAAATTTCTAACTTTAACAGAAAGCCTGTTTGTTTACAAAAAATGAAGCTACCAATGCAGAAAAGCGATGAATAAGTAAAGAAGGAATGAGTAGTCAAATGAAAATGTGCAAAGATTTTTTGTATGAGGAATGAGCAGGAAATAATGTTCCTCATCCGCCACGTATGTACACCTGAGTAAGATTCTTCTCTTTTCATATTTGATACAAAAAAATCCTTGCGCATTTTCATTTGGCCACTCATTCCTTTCTTATTTATCCATCGATTTTCTTCATCGTTAGCTTACTTTTTTGTAACAGAAGAGACTTTCATAAAAAAATAAAACAAATTATATAAAGTCGTTATTTTTATTACAACGCTTTTATCAACTTGCAATGTTGTGGCTCCAGAAACTTTCAATGTTGTGGATCCAGAAACTTTCAATGTTGTATGTCCGACACCATAAAACCTTTGCTTTGAAAAGTTCCTATAAAAAAGCATAGTGCATAGGGCGACATCTGTAGTGAATAGGGCGAGGTAGATGACATCTAGATGTCGCCCTATGTACTACGTTCGCTACAGCGGAAATAGACGACACGCCATTTCTTTAAATAAAATTAATTGGTGCTCGTTTGTATGTACATACATATGTAAATGCATGTGTGTGCACCTTTCTATTAATATCGTTGAATTATTTTAATATCTATCGCAAAATTTTATACAGACAAGACAAAAAAGTAGAAAATAAATAATATAAAAAAAAAACTTTTTAATATACAACGCTTTTATAAATGGACTAAAAAGTAGAAAATAATATTTCTCAGTCCCATAGAATTTGTTTTGATAACTTTTGATTTTGAAATTTTAGCAAAAGTCGTTATAACCAATTTATGAGATTGAAAATGGAAAGCGTGGGGCGCATGCAATACAAAGCATTATATTTAATTGACAATAGGAAAACTACATAACATAGACCTAAAATTTCTTCAGCGAAAGTACAAATTTGAGATCGATTTTAAGCGGTCGTTATTCAAATATCCACATACATATGAACATATATTACCCTTCATATCAATTCAGGTGGCTATTATATGCGCCCCACGCTTTTCATTTTCAATCTCATAAGTTGTTTATAACGACTTTTGCTAAAATTTCAAAATCAAAAGTTATCAAAACAAATTCTATGGGACTGAGAAGTATTATTTTCTACTTTTTAGTCCATTTATAAAAGCGTTGTATATTAAAAAGTTTTTTTTTTATATTATTTATTTATTTTTCTCTCGTTCAAGTTTGAATTTTTTTATTTTTTTAATAAAGATAAAACAAAGAATATTATAACTTTTAAAATACTTTAGAGAAAATCGTAAGTTTTGAAATAACCATTTTCCCCAACATATTTTCATTTGGATGAAAAAAATCAAATTTTAGCAGGGAAATTATTAAAAAATTACCAAATTCACAAAAAGGGGGAAGTTATCAATTCGTCGGAATATTTATTTACGTATGTTACCGGATAACTTTGGACCACCGATTTCTCTAATTTTTATAATTTCTTTTTTAAAGAAAGTTGGTACCTAAAAGGTGATACCATACTAATTAGGTTTGGATTCGATCATTTGATGATAAAGAAACTAACGGTCATCTTGAATTTTTTAAGAGAATTGAAGTCGGTTTTGTTTTTTGCTTAAAACTTACTTCCCTATAAACATTCGAGCTCATTTTAGAGTCAAAAAAGTCGCATAGTTCTGAGTTGTAACCCTCTTTGTGAGCTCAAAAAAAAATCCGAACAGAGCATATTTAAATTCTGTTAAAAAAGTTGTGAAGGATCAAACAAAAATGTATAATGGTTTTTTTTTTTTGGATAAAATGTGTGTACATAGCCATTCTTGCACATGGCGTATGAGTAACATTTTCCATTGAAATTTTTTCATTCACAATGCAAACTTAAAATGAAACTATCTGGAGCAAATGAAGTGATCTAGGAAAATGGTATGCAGATCCGTAATCTACGACCCAAAATCAGGTTTACGTGTCTCGGCGTTTTTCTGTCATTTTATAGTTTCTACAGTGTAATATATTGGCCCGTACACATTTTTGTACGCATTTTCAGCATTCTTCTCTTGCAATATGTACTGTGCGGCTTAATATTCTTACCAAAATAGAGCCGACCTTCGAACGGCGAAGGGTATTTTTAGAACCTCCTTCATGGTAGAAGTGCACTCGGTTGTTTTCCATAGTATGCCGAACGGCGATCGCTATTAGAAAAAACATGTTTTCCTTTATTATTCTGACCAGGCTCCTGCAGAGTGGCTACGATAGCCGGCGTTACTGGCTGGCTTAGCCCAATAATTGGTTTTTGCTTATCTAGACATTCTTTAGACCCGTCCTTTGCAAATTCATCGGCCCGTTTTTTAAGGTTGTTCTACTTTTCACGGGGAAGTCAGCTGCTGCTTACATTCTCAGACAATGCCTGAAGAGCTAGGAATGCTTACCAATAGTATTTAGTTTTGTTTTCACTGCAACCTAACAAGACTCCTTTTTATCTGATTTTTGTCTTTGGAGAAAATGAGTAACACCTTCAACAACAAAAATTGCCAAAGGCTTAGCTACTTCATGCTTGCACCACTAAAAGTGAATGGGCTACAAAACTGCATACTTTAAATATTTAAAAAAAAAAAATTTAATTCAACAGCTCGAAATTTTTAGGAAACTTTGTTGCATTTTTTTTTGCTTTGCACAAAATTTGAAACTTGGTTTCATGCGATTTTCGTTGAATTACAAATTATATTTTCTTAAAAAAATTCCATTCACTAATAAAAAAATTAATAGCCAAAACTTGTCAATATATGAAAAAAGGTATAAGTTAATTGTGAAAATCTCAATACTTATCAATGCATAACAACTCAGCCAAGTGGAAGGGAAATCAGGGAGATTACCCACTTGTCCAAATCGGTCTATCTGCTGCCTCATCAGCAGTCAGCCCCCTACACATATAACAGTAAACACATCAAATTTAGAGTGCAGCGAAAATACATACATACATACTGTATCACTTAAAAATGGGCAACCGTTCGCTTGGTAAGGGATAAGGGAAACTTGTTCCAACTATGTAAAATATACTTCTATCCAGTTTGAGCACCAACAAATTTAAAGCAGTTCTACTCGTATCAACTTTTGAATTTTGTTAGACGCCTCCACTACATTTTAAAATATGTATAGAATCTCTACTTTATTTTAAAGTTTTTTTTAAATTCTAAGCCTAAAAAAGAAATTTAATTTTCCTACCTGCAAATGTATATGAAATTTGACTTAGCTCAAATAATTTTAGTAATTGAACGAAATTATGCCTCCAACACTACTTATAGATACTCATTACAATTATTTCTAGATTATTATATTATGCTAACTGTAGAAACGATGCATTTGAGGAACACAAATTTCAGTTGCAAACTTAGTGCAATAGCCGGAGGAGCTATGCAGCTTATGCAAATTTCGACATCAACACTTTTCAGCAGCGCACGAAACGAACGCCTAATGCAACAGTTACGAAGCAGAAAGACAACTTTAGCTATACACGTACAAAGCTTGGTACTTTTCTATGTACATACTTACATTTTTATACCCGAGCGCACTTGTGCACAAGGGTATTATAACTTTGTTCACATAACGGTTGTTTTTAACAGGCAAAACGAATCGAGATAGATATAGACAAATGTATACATAAATGATCAGAATGAAAAGAGAAATCGATTAAGCGGTGACTGTCTGTCCGTCCGTCCGTCCGTCCGTCCGTCCGTCCGTCCGTCCGTCCGTCCGTCCGTCCGTCCGTCCGTCCGTCCGTCTGTGCACACGATAACTCGAGTAAAAAATGAGATATCTTAACAAAACTTGGTACGTGAACTTCTTTTGGGCGTGGGACGGATGGTATTGAAAATGGGCGAAATCGGATAATAACCACGCCTACCTCCCATATAACGGTAATTTTAAGAAATACGAAAACTGCGATATTTTAGTAACTACTGAAGATAATTCACTCAAAATTGATACTTACAATGAGTTTCAGACGGAAAAGATGAATATTATAAATTTTTGGAAAATGGGCGTAGCCACGCCCACTTATGGTTACATGTGTATATCTTGGTAACCGCTGCACCAATTTCTTCGAAACTTGGCACAGTTGTTGGCCTTAGTACAGCATACTAAATGGCTGAAAATTTTAAAAATCGGACAATAACCACGCCTTCCTCCCATATAACGGTAATTTTCAGAAAAACGAAAACTGCGATATTTTAGTAACTACTGAAGATAATTCACTCAAAATTGATATTTGCAATGAGTTTTAGACGAAAAATAAGAATATTACAAAATTTTGGCAAATGGGCGTAGCCACGCCCACTTATGGTTACATGTGTATATCTTGGTAACCGCTACACCAATTTCTTCCAAACTTGGCACAGTTGTTGGTCCTGGTACAGCATACCAACTGGCCGAAAATTTATAAAATCGGACAACAACCACGCCCACATCCCATATAACGGTAATTTCGAGAAATACAAAATCTTCGATAAATCAGTAAATATTGAAGCTAATTTATTCAAAATTGATGATTGCAACAATTCTTTACCAAGAAATACGTTTATGACAAAATTTTGGAAAATGGGCGTAGCACCGCCCACTTGTGATCACATATATGTATCTCGCTAACCGTTCTAGCAATTTGTACCAAGCTCGGTATGGTTATTGTGCTTGCCACATAAAAGCAAACCGTTGAAAATTGTTGAAATCGGACTAAAATTGAGGCCGCTTTTCATATAACGGTAAATTTCAGATATGCTTGAAATTTCAATATTTCGAAATTTAAGGTTGCTAATTTACTTAAAATGTATACACCCTGGCTTATCATGTAGCGGTAGCTTTCGGAAAGGTGGAAAACATATATTTAATACTTGCGCCGGGTATTTAATGTTCGGCTCCGCCCGAACTTAGACTTTCTTACTTGTTATATATACATATATATGTATGTGCTGTCAACTGCATTATCTACTCTTGCAAGAAACGCCGCCAACGGTGGCTGCAGCTGGAATAATAGTGTATAGTAGTGGTCTGGCAGCTGTGGCGTGACAGCACTTGCGCGTGAGTGAATTAAAATAACGGCAAAAAGCAGGCAAATGGAAAAGAAGAAATTCAGCGAAAATTGCTGAGCATAAGGCTACACTCTAGCAAACACTTCACCAACAAAGTTATCTATGCAACGTGGCATAGTTGCAAGTACTTACTACTAGTGGCTTAAACGACGCTTATTTGGTTGCAATGCAACGTATGTATGTGCTATGTAGGTATATATCCAGAGCGTTCGTTCGTCAGATTATGCAGATGCGAACGTGAGAAAAGCCACAGACAAATTTCTTTGCAGTGGAAATTTCTCGGAAATGTTTTTAAATTGTTTTTATTATGTAGGCACTATACTGCATTTAAGTTGCGGATGAATTTAAGGCGAACTGAATGTCAAAAGAATTTATTTTAATTTATTAGAAATTCTATGCTTACAGAAGAAAGTTATAAACTGCTAAATAAAAATTAGATACTTTACATAAAATTAGATTGGAGCCGCTCTTTGAATAAGCAAATACACTTTGCATAGCATAAATATGGAATAGGTTTTCTTATTTACCTCACAATGTCAAATAGTTGTTGGAAATTTGTGTAAAGGATCTCGAATAATTTGTACGCGAATTTATTCTCAGTGAGTTTTGTTTATATTTACAGAAATTATTTAGGCCATTTGTAGTACATGGCATATGTATCAGCCTAAACCTTACTTTAGTCAACGACACTTATTAAAAAATTCAACATAAGTAATCTTTTAGCAATCTATAACCAGAAAAATTTAGCAACATATATTTATCTATAAACATGATTTGGTTATAGCATAGTGTCCGATTTTAAAAATTTTCAACCGTTTTATATGTTTTATCTGGGCCCAACAACTGTGCCCGGCGATTTCCGAGATATACATATCTAATCATAAGTGGGCGTGGTTACGCCCATTTTCGAAAACTTTATTTTCCGCCTAAAGCTCACTGTAAATAATATCAATTTTAAGTGAATAAGCATTAGTAGTTACTAAAATATCACAGTTTTCATATTTCTGAAAAAAAGGATATATACAAAAACGCCATGAGATAAATAAAATGATAGCAATTGCAATGGTATTGGTAAAGGTAACTGTAATGGCAATGGTAATAAGTATTGTAATGATAATGTTAATGGTAATGGTAATGGTAATGGTAATGCAAATGGTAACGGTAATTGTAATGATAAAAGCAATGGTAAAGGTAATTTTAATGGTAAGGGAAATGCTCATGGTAATCGTAATTCTAATAGCAATAGCAGACGTCATTTCCGTGTTTACCTTCTTATTCAAATTACCTTTTGTAGTCGCCTGGATCTCCGTATATGATTCGGTGTTTCTTTTCGTCTTCGTATTTCTCTTCGTTTTCGTATCAAACATATGCCTTTGGTCTTCGTCGCCATTTTCGTATTCGTTTTGGTATTCGTGATCGTTTTTGTATGCATGTTCGCTTTGGTGTTCGTTTTCGTATGCATCTTCGTGTTCGTCTTTGGCTTCGCCGTCGTAATCGTATTCGTCTTTATCTTAGCCTTAGTATCAGTTCTTAACCTTAAGAGTGTAATAAATATATTTACTTTTAATGATATTTATTTGACAATTTTTTAGCTCACTACCGCTAAGTAAAACACAAAAAGCTAATTTTGTTTTCTAAGCAAAATAGAAAAAATTAAATTTAAATTTTTGAGCCATAAAAAAAAACAATTTACTTTAATGTCACTGCTTTTTACTTCATATACATACATGCATATATAGGTTTAAATATTCCAACTGCCCTATTCAACCATTTACATTATATATGAAAGGCAAGTACATACACACATACCAACATAAATCACATGCCTACTTCTCTGCTTAATAATGTATCGCCATATTATTCGTTTCCATCCAAACTTTCTACTACTTTATTGATATTTCTACATTTATTTTACTAATGCATATCTACATATGTATGTACATATATAAATACATATGCATACATGTATGTATGTTTGTACACACATTTATGAATAAATTTGTAAACTTCCACAAGCAAGTGTCTAATTTGAACTAATTCTGCCATAAAACGCGTCCAGCTCCATTTTCAGTTGGCAATGTTAGCGGCTGTCGTGTTTTGCCTACAAGCAACACCCTTCTAATTATACTTCTGAAGTCCAATAGTGGTTTTGATGTTAACTTAGTTGGCGATAACATTTCTAATTCAAATTATGCCACTTTATTTTACCTCAATACATAAACGAACAGAACATGAATATCCTTGACGTTATTTTTTATTGTTTCATCTAGCGTTGACTATCACGCATAATTAGGGACAGGTCTCGTTAAGCCATACCTAACTTCGACTATATTAAAGTACAGGGTGCTACGATACGATCAACAAAACTAAATTTTTTCAAAAAGTTAACATCTGACTTTTTAACTTTACTAGAATTGGGTATAATTGCCAAAATATTAAAATTATTGTTAATTTGTTGGCTTATATTGAAAAATAAATAGATTTATGTTCAGCAGCTTTATTATTTTGCCATCTAGTTTTCTTTGACTTCTTAGATTTCATAAATCGATCCAAAAACAACCGAAGTAATTTATTTGTATTTTGTTTTTCTGCATTTAACTTCCAAATATGTACCTAAAATTAAATAGCATAACAAATGGTTAGCCTATTTTCTCATTTCCAAAACCATAATGTAAACACACACACAACAAAACAATTATGATTTGTTAGCATTGATGAAAGCTTTGAGTAGCCAAAACGAACTGTGGTCGACGATAGCAGTGAGGGATTCGGAAAGTGAACACATTAAAAAACACTTAGGGCACATTTGCAAATGAAATTTGAATAATTGTCTCGGCTGTCTGGTTGGTTTTGATGTATAATGTAAAGGAAAATGCTAAGTATCAATTTTCTGGCCTCTAAATGGTCTACGAAAGTTACGGTCAGTTGTTTGAGTTTATTGACCAATGTTTAGGGTAGGGAGAAGAATTGAATATATGTACATACATACATACATATTCTTAGTAATATGTTGGCATTGCAAAACTTATCAGTTTACTTGTACATTTCAAGATGACGAAGATCTGGGTATATTTGTCGTTTGGAATACACTTAGGAATTATTTAAGAGAATGTTTTCATGGGACTGATGGAGTTCATGTCTTAATGCTTTCTAACATTTTAGTACCGAGGGGTCTTCAAAAAGTGAGAAAAATTCTAGTAGAAACGTAAGGAGACGGCCTTCATCGCTTTTTATACTTGTTAACGGATTTTCAGTCGAAACTATGGGTTTAAAACCGAAACTTTTGATGTGGATGTACGCAGCTGTCATAAGGCCAATCCTTACCTACGGCGCCCTAGTACGATGGCCAGCCTTAGGCAAACAATAAATTGTCAGTAAACTAAATAGCTTACAATGAGCGGCATGCTAGGGGATAACTGGGGCACTGAATTCCCGCCCTTCAGAAGCACTGAATGTAGTCCTTAATATGATGCCCATTGATCTATTCCTAAAGTAAACCGCAATGTACTCAGCTGTGCGACTCAGAGAGTCTGGGCGGTGGGGATCGCGAACCTTTGGGCTTAGCTCAACTCAGGCGCTACCTTGATAGGATGTAAAACCGCAAACTATGTGGGATCAAGTCCCGATTTTGGCTTGAATGTTCAGGTGTGGTTTCCACCCAGAAGGAAATGGAGAAGGGACCAAGCAGCCGATATGGAAGCCATCTGTATCTATCAGGAATATATTCCGAGGAGCTTAGTGTCAATCGGTCTCCTCCAGCTGGGCATATATGAAGCCTGTAGGGTACTAAGGAATTGTGCTATCAGAAAAGCAATAGCGGCTATTTACTCAGATAGCCAGGTAGCACTCCTGGATGTCTGGCCAGAGGAACTTAGAAGGCAAAGAGAGATCAGACGAACTGGCCAAGGCGGTAGCTTGTTTGAATGAATCTGTAACGGTGATATAGAAATCCACTTGCACCTTCGGGAACTGGCAAGAAAGAGGTGGTGAGAGATTCAGACTTGCAAGATAGCACAATACCGTAGCATAACTTAAGTAGGAGAAGAACAACAGAGCTAATAAGTAGGTCAACGGTAGAAGTATTTAGAATTATAACGACTATCAGCGGTCATTGGCCGCTAGAATGCCGAGCTGTGACATATTTAAGACATAAAACTTTCGGGAAACACATAACGAAGCAGTTAGCGAATTTATCTAGTGCCACAATATGCGACATATACCCGTACGAATTCATAAGCGGTTTATATGGTTTGACTAAACTGCAACAATGTTCTGATAGGTAGGCTCTCGTTGGTTAAAATATCATTATCCACGATAAGTGCACCGAAATTGCGCTTTTATGTGCTTATACATATATTACTGAGTGTCAACTTGGATAGCACTAAAACCAACCAACTTTACATGATACACTTTTTTCAAAATGTGGTAACTTGGCAAAATTAACTACAGTCAGTTTGCCTGCACTCAGTTTTCATATTATCTATCTAATCCCTCAGAATCTCCTGCAAAATCCATGTTAAAGTCAAGTGTCAAAAGTTAGATGTATGCCATTTAAAGAGGATTACATTTAAAATAAACTAAGAGAAAATGGATTTGGCCATACATATATACTTATTTAGTATGTAAGAAAATTGCTAAGCCTTTGTAGTTGTGAGCATTTTCCATCATAAACAGCCTGTGGAAAATTGCCACAATATAGCCTAAACGATTATGTACCTACTGAGACTTTAGTAGCAGTTTACTCGCTTTGCATAATGCTGCTAATCGTGCTGCTTAATGTGATTGTGCCTATAAATGCATACATATACATACATACATATGTACTATATTCCCACTACATACGAGCATACGATTATTCTCAGAAGTGCACACTTATGCAGGAAAATGTGTGTGTGTGTGTGGCAGCGATTAGTGCGACATCATTATGAGGCTGTAAATGGGGCAACTGACTTTGACTTTTTGCGGTTTGGTGTGCAACAAACTATTCGACAAGTGCTTGAAGTAGGGCACAGAAGTGTGTGTACCTAATGAGAGTTAAAAAAATAAATAGCAGAGAATGTGGACGAATCTCAATAAAAAAGTTTCCTATTTAAAATTGAACGAAAAGTTTGTTGAACATTCGCACTTCCAAAAGTTAAATTTAAAGTAACAAAAATTTAATAGAAAAGCTTTAGCGTGCGTCTATAAGCAGCTGAACTTACAGCATGAAAAGTGGGAAAAGCAAGAGCTAAATTT